>NC_040038.1:23620986-23904529 GCF_003713205.1 Coffea eugenioides
GCTCAAGAAGTCTAATGAAAAAAGCACAATCACCCATTTCAATGAGAGTTTACCAAAAATCAAGAAGTCCAGTGAAGAAGGCACAACCGCTCGCTTCAATGAGAGCTTATCAAAGATTGAGAAGTCCATTCACTTAACTTTAATGATGATGGCGATAAGAAAGCTCCAAGATGGAAGCATGAGAAACTCACCAACACTTATAGATGAATGATAGATACTTTCAAGATCAGTCGTCGATGAGTAGTTCTACTAAGATAAAGATGTGACAAACCTATTGAAGACTACAGTGATGGAGGGAAGTTCTACCAAGCTGAAGGCACTGTGAAATTTTTTATGATCATGAAAGCATGATGAGCCCATCCAATGGAGAAAAGTTTTACCTAGTTGGACGCATGGTGCATACTTCAAATTCATACCAATGGAGAAACACTTCACCAAGATAGAGGCATGATGGTTTCATCCCAGACCATGATGATGGAAAGAAATTGTAACAGGATGAAAGCACGATAAATATATCTAAATTCTTGTAAAAAAAATAATGTTCTTTTCAAGAAACAAAAGCAATCCAGTCAATAGTCCACCACTTTGAAATGCACTCTAATTGGCAAGGAGAGGATTTTTTTTGAGTCATAACTGGCTTTAGAAGTTGCTCGCTAACTTGCCTACGTATTCTAAAAGATAATCAAGTCACACGTAGTTCCTACCATTCGCATGTTAAATTCATGCAGGTCAGGAGCAACATGCAATTTAAACTCTTGCATCAAGGAACAGTTGAACAACTTTTGATTTGAAGAGAGTTTTTTTACTCATGTTAAGGAAATTTATTATAATTTGCAACATGGAAACAATTTATACTTGTGTCGAGGAGGTTAGAGTAACTTTAGATTTGAATACAGTTGATACTCGTGTCAAGGAGCACATGTAACTTAGAGACAGTTTATATTGGTGTCGAGAAGATCTGCAACTTGAAGATAGTTTAGATTTGTGTTAAGAGATTTGCAACTTAGAAATAGATTATACTCATGTCGAGGAGATTTGCAACTTGAAGACAATTTATGCTCATGTCAGGGAGATTTACAACTTAAAGATAGTTTAGACTCGTGTTAAGGAGCACATGCAACTTAGAGACAATTTATACTCTTGTTAAGGAAATCTACAATTTGGAGACAATTTATGCTTGTGTCAAGGAGATTTGCAATTTGGGGATAGTTTAGACTCATATTGAGAAGATTTAGAAATATTTATGATTTGAAAATAGTTTAAACTCGTGTCAAGGAAGTTTGTAATAACAATGGATTTGAATATAGTTTATGCTCGTGTCAAGTAGATTTATATACAGTTTAAGACTCATGTCAGGGAGCACTTAATGAGTTTTGATTTGAAGACATTTTATCCTCAAGTCAAGAAGATTTATAGATAGTTTAGATTTATGTTAGGGAACACTTAATGAGTTTTGATTTGAAAACAGTTTATCCTCATGGCAAGGAGACTTGCTGACAGTTTAAATTTGTTATAAAGAGTACTTAACATGTCTTTAGTTTGAAAACCAATTTATGTGATGCACAAAGTTAGTATGATTGGCACTTTCACTTTCATTTTCAAGTATAAGTTATCCTTGTTAAGCCAACTTTATGATTTTATCTTTGAAGGCAAAACATCTCTATGTAGGATGACCAACCAAGCAATAACTGCAGTAATTTGGGTTATCGACTTATTTAGAATTTTTAGGGCGTTTGACCTCGGTAACTCAATAAGTTTCATTTGTAAGAGATCATTAAGCATCCTTAGGACATCAGAATCACTGAATGGATACCGTTTTCCTTGCATTTTTTTGAAGGTTTCTCTTTTACCCTCTCCTTCTTGTAAATTACTAGACTTTAGAGTCACTTTTCTTTTTTTCTTTGAAGAGGCTTTGACTGGTGCAATACTTTTCATCATGGATTCTTCTAAATTTATAGAAATCTTACCCTTATTCTTTGATTGTGAGCTCTACTATGATTTTGTGAGGATAAACAACTATTGCCCTTCAAGGTTAATCTCCATCTTGTGAGCTTTCATTGATAACTCATCACAAGTCTTAGGTTGTATCCCTTATAAAATGTAGTAGAGTTTCCAATGCATGCCTTGGATACACATATCGATCGCGGATGATTCAGAGTTTCATCTTTGCAATTTAGATTTAGAGTCCTCTAACGTTTAATAACATTGATAGCTGGTTCATCGTTTCATTGATTGCATTCGAGACTTTGATGTTAACTGTCTGTCTCAAACTATAAAAGTGATTAAAATTTTTTTACTCTAACTACTTCCAATTTATCAATAGAACCATGTTTAAGATTAGCGTACCAATCAAAGACATTACCAATCAATGAATTGCTTGACAAGTAAATCGCCATTAGTGCCACATCATTACACGTCTTTACAAAGTGTGCATTGTGTTGTTTAGAGTTGCCCTAACCATCAAACTAGTGGAACTTTGGAGGTTGGTAACCGTCAGGCATCTTTAAATCACAAATTCTTGCAGTGTATAGTTTGGTATAAGTGTTGGACATTTTAGTGACTCCAACAGCTTTGTCTTTGATTGTATTTTTAATAAACTCTTTAAAAGTGCAACATGAATTGTGCCATTAGGAGAGTCTAAAAGTTCCTTTATCGAGTGAAACTTTGAAACATCTTTTTTCTCAACTTTTGAAGATGTTTCGGCCTCATCATGCATGCTGAATTACTGCTTAGGCATGTTTCGGTTATTCTCATTTATGCGCTCCAATATGTTCATCAATTTGGCAATCTTAGCGTATTGATTTTGCACATGAACTGCCAGCCCTTCAACAATTTTGGTCAAATTAGAAATTTGATCTTCAACATTTATAGTGTTGGTCATCATCACATGCATCATCAGAAAACTGATTGAATCATTTGAGTCATTGAAACTTGAGTCGTGGTCATCCTTGTTACCAAGCAATACTTCAAGATTCTTCTCTTGGGTAGGAGTAGCATCCTTCTTAGCTTTTTACGCAAGCGCCTTTAACTTGCTCCTTGTTGTGGGATCGACATCTTGTGCCTCTTTATTTGTTAGAGTAACAATGGTTGAATCTTCAAGGCCAACACTCATCTTCTTTGATTCCATTGGTGAAGTCTTGAAATATGAACTTGTAGGAAGAGGAGATGAGAAGTAGAGATTGTTCCACCTAACGTGTCAAAAATTTGTAAACACAAATTTCATTGTCTAAAATAAAAGACAAGAAAACTTGTTCAAATATCAAAGAAATTAATAAGAGGGTTATCACTGATTCTTTTATTCAAAAAACTTCAATCAAAGGGTTGGAGTCTTGTTTTCCAATCAAGAGGGTGTTTTCTACAATTTGGGCATAGAAAACGAATGATCTGATGATGGCATTTGTTAGGATTCAAACGCGAAACAAACGACTATTGAGATATCAAGCACATAATAATTTAATGATAAATAAGCTACAAGTATGAAAAATAAATAATACATAAGATTTAACGTGATTCGACTTTATCATTGAATCTACGTCTACGGAGAGAAAATCTGTTCTTTATTATGACAGGAAAACCCTGTACAAGGATACAATTTGAATCCAAATCCAAACCCTTATATGCCATTTCTTATCTCCCAAAAACCCTCTCTCATCCCATGTATAAGGGTACATGTCGCCCTTGCATGCCACCTTGTAGTATGTCAACCACATCTCCACCTATTTATAAGCTACGTTAGTTGCTCAATATTCAAGTAATAATAGGAAATAACTGCTAATTTCTAAACTGGTTCAAAATAGGAAATAACTCCTAATTCCTAAACTCATACAAATAGGAAATTCTATAACTACTACTCAAGTAACTAAAACCAATTAGAAAACTAGTTATTTCAACACAAAACAAGAAACGTGCCTAAAAGAAACTAAGTCAATTTTATAACAAATCTCCACCTTGGCAAATTTTTCTTTTAACAACCATTTGTCTTTAACTACTAAATAATATGGTACCGAATTACACATCTGAATCAATACAGTCATGACATCTAATTGATTTGATCGGCAAAGGAACATGTGTAGTTACCCCAAATCTAACCTCCAGTTGACTCGCGAGAAAGTGTCTCAATTCACCATTCCATTCGCAAGATTTCTTTTCACCGCCACTTGCAACTAGGAATCTGTGACAGCCCTACTTTCCTCAAAGTCGAACCAGAGAGGTCAGCGGACCGCCTGTCCAACTCTCGCTCGGACTCACTACAATCCATAGCAAGAATTACTTGAAATTTCTAAACTAACCAAAATAATATTCATTACACCCCAAAATAACATTTACATACATCCAAAAGCTCTTACATAGGTTCGCGAACAAAAGATTCATCATTCGGCGTCTATCTTAATGACAAACCAAAAATATATACACTACAATCATTTCTACTAAAATAAAAACTTAAAGTCTCTCAAAAATTCCAATAGTATTCTTGAGCACTCTCGGATCCGAATCCTGTTAAGGAAAACAAAACGTGGGATGAGCTTACACCCAGTGAGCATTCCAGGTAAACAGGCAAAATAAGAGAATAACACAATTTAACATGTAAGCACATTTTCCCAAGTAATATAGGTTCAATTAAATCGAAACTCAACTTTAGAAACTGGTAGTGCAATAATTAATTGTAATAGGAATCTTTCAATATAAAATACTTGATAAACAATAACATTCATGCATGCATTCAATCATTCGTTCAAGTAAATATAAGGATGAATAATAATTTAAACATTAAAAAGATACGGGACTCACAGGGAGCAACATTCACCTTATAACTGCCAATAAACAATCCCCTACATTTTACCACCTTATAACCTCCGAACTCCCACCTTATGTCCTCCGAAAGATCAACAATCCCCTCATTTAACATTCACCTTATGCCCTCCGAAAAATCAACAATCCCCTCATTTAACATTAAACATTTAACATTGTACTCAAGGCCTTTTGGCAAAGAGTTTTTAACTTTGCACTTAACTTTGGTAAGTTATAAACCCAAAGCCGTCCAGCTAATCCGACCTCACAAATGGCGGGTCTCAGATAGGGTGCCAACATAGGGTTAAGCTCAGTTCAGCCGATGCGATAAAATACACATTGGCCTACATTCTCATGCATTTATCACGCATTCATGCAATGTGAACATACGCTCATAGAAAATTAACAAGACAAGAAAATCACAACAGTCATTCACTTATTCGCATGTCATTAAAAGGAGAGCTCTTAAACAAATAATAGAATTTTCTCAAGTCATGCATAATCAAATAACATGCATTGGAACACTCATCAATCAATTGCAACCCTTCACTTTAACCCTGGTTCACCCTCTTGAACTCTCTCGAGTCCTGTGGTCATATACTATATTAAAAGACTAGCAATACAAAGCCAAAATACATGAAGAAATTGAGGTTTCAAAACTTCATTTAGAAAATGCATCAATTTACAAGTTTTATGCCCGTATAACCTATCAAAATATAATATTTTCTTGTTGCAATCGAGGAGAAAACCTCATGTGCTTACTAAATCAACGTTGCAAAAGGCATTTGGAGCATAAGAGCATCGATTATAGTCAAACGTTTCAAGAAATTAGAATAAGACTTTGAAAATACAAAGTTGAAAATTGTCCGACCTAAAATGATTTGAAGAAACTCATTTTCTTTCATTTAAACCTCAATTTCACTCATAAAACCAAGCTCAAAATGGTTTAACAACTCCAACTTAAATTTGGAAATGGAAGCAAGAACAAGTTTAGAAAACAGAATTTTCTCCAGTTTTGTGCGACACTGTTTGAAAAATCGTATCGCAAGTTTCTTAAGTCCAAAATTTATAAACTTTATACCATTGGAAAATAGACTCAAAGAGTTACAATTTCTCAGAAGACACATTTTCAAGATTCTGCCCACAAGTTAGCCAAATTCCAACCTCAAGTTGCTACTTTATCCAGTAGAAAGACAGAATAGGTGTGAAAATTCAGTTAACTTTGGAAAATCACAGATATTCATAGGAATTGAGAAAAATTCTGAAATTTTAACAGTATAAACTATTCTGAATCTAGTTTCAAATGCAATAAGCAGAACTCAATTTGGATTTTTCTACACCAAGATACAATAGATTTCTCAAGGCTGCTCAGAATCTCCTGCGGAACAAAATTTTCAGCAACCCTTGACTCAACCTTCCCACTTAAGCTCATGGTTTTGGTCCAAATCCAACTCACAATCAAAGTTTAATGTTCAACATAGTTTGTGGAGCAAGATCTCCCCCAAAATTTCTTGAAAATAAGGGCTAATAGCACTCAAAAGTTTCGGCCATCAAGAAGCTTTCAAAACATATAATTTTTCCACCAAAATTTACAACGAAATCCAACCAAAATTCAAGATTTCCAAGAAATATACACACAAGCCACAACATCAATCTTTAAAACATCAAAATCTACCATAAACATTCATCATAAAAGCACAAGAATAAACCTCAAGTCATCTACCTAGCTTGCTATGAAAATATAAGGAATTTTCCTCAAGTCATCTACCTAAATCAACGTTTCAAGGAAACCCATTAACAACCCTTAAAATATTCAATTTTTCTAGCTACAAATCTACTAGAAACTTGAAGAGAAAAGAGGGTTTCAAGGTAATATCTCTCCTAACAATTTGAATCAAGCAACAAGTCCAAGTTTCCTCCAAGAGTTGACCCCAAGCAAGACTTTCTTCCAAACTCAAGTAAGATTCCAAGAATCATCCAAAGTTGGAGGAAGATTTGAAGCAAAAATGGAGGGAAAAAGTTGAGCTTTTCTTCTCTTTTTTTTTTCTAGCTCTCGGTCCTCTCTCTCTCCTTCCTTCTTGATTTTGGTTGTTTTATTTATTTTTTAAGGCATGAAAGGAAAGATTAAATGATAAGAAAACTTGGTCAAAGGTCTCCCTTGGTTCCTATGATGACACTTGTCACATTCTAGAGTTCTCTAACTCCAAGTGTTCCAATTCTCTCTCTTATTGCACTAAAGTCCTCCTTTTTTTTCCAAAAGTTCCTTTTTACATTTCATTTTACCCAACACATTAACTTTCACATGTAATTTTTAATAAAAGCATTAAGGCAAAATCATCATCAAATCAATAAATAACCAAATAGATGACTTAATAAAAACCAAAGTATTATGTAGTTAAACTAGATAAATTAGCAAATTTCTAGGTTCTCACAGGATCTCCTTCTATGAGTTCTATTTCTAACCATTAAAGCAACCAAATGGTAAAATCACTATATTTCATCCCATTCTCAAGACTGTTTTGCCATGTGTGGTTCCAATACTTCACCTGCAACGTACAACTTGTAGCCATTGGCATTTGAAATTAATACTGCTTTGTTTCTTTAGGACATATGTCACACCACCTAAAGAACATAATCCAAATCTAAAAATCATTTCGGATGAAGTATAAATTGTTGGAGTTATGAGAAAGTCTCCACAAATTCATGTTCAAAAGTCAACATTAGACTCTATCTTTTTCTTGACCATTGAATCACCTGTCTAAATTCACTGTCAAGTGTCTCCAAAGTTTTCGGCTTCCCATCCTTCACCATCAATGTTTCTTGTCAAGCTATTGAAACAAGAATATCAACTATTAAATTATTGAATTGATAATAGTTACCAATCCACATTATCTCAATAGTCAACCAGGACCCTACCATGAATCCTGTTCTGATATCAGTTTATTGGAATTCAAGTACGGAACAAATGATTATTAGGACATCGAATATGCAATAATTTAATGATAAACAAGCTACATCTATGAAAAATAAACGACACAAGATTTAACGTTGTTCGACTCCATCATTGAGTCTATGTTCATAGAGAGAAAATCCGCTCTTTATTATGAAAGGAAAACCCTATACAAGAATGCAATTTGAATTTAAATCCAAACTCTTATATACCATCTCTCATTTTCCAAGAATTCTCTCACCCCATGTATAAGGTTACATGTCAATCCTTGCATGCCACCTTATAGTATATCAACCCCCATCTATTTATAAGCTATATTACTTGACCAATATCTAAGTAATAATAGGAAACAATTGCTAATTCCTAAATTGGTTCAGAATAGCAAATAACTCCTAATTCCTAAACTCATATAAATAGGAAATTTCTTGATTACTGCTTCAAGTAACTAAAATTAATTAGGAAACTAGTTATTTTGACACAAAAGAAGAAATTTATCTAAAAGAAATTAAGCCAATTTTATAATAGCATTGAATACTTGAATCTTTAACTCTTCAACACAAATGGAAGGAGGATTTGTTTAAATTGATTTGGATTTGGATTTCAGCGAAAACCCCTTAAGAAAATTTGACGGAGTTTCTCCAAAATTTAGGGATTTCAAATGTGCATCTTGATTTGAGGGAAGACCTCTATTTATAGCCAAAATATGTAGGTTTAATCTTCAAAAAAATCTTTCAAAATCTTCCTGCATTTGGGTGACTTGTAACTTAAGAAACCCATTTAACTTGGGCCTTAATAATAGGCCGGCTTAAATAGTCTATTGTGAATTATTAAATCAATTAATCCACTTCAGTTTAAAATGGATATTGCAAATTTGATTTCATTTAGCATACAATACTGGAAAATTCGTTAGCCAAAAACATAATGGACTTTAATTTAAGTTAATCAAGATCAATTTGATTTATTTAATCTTGATTAAATTAATTAATTAAATTTTCTATGTCTACAATCACCAATATGAGTTGCTCGATTAGATTAATAACTAATAGAATTAAAGTATGATGACTGATACTTAAGATACCATGATGATCTAAATCTAAAGATTACTTACACAACCACCATAAAAGAGAATATCCATTGGCAATCAAATAGTTATTCATGTGTATTCTAAATTGGTCAATTCAAAGTACTTGTATTCTTGCAAGCATCCATATATTAGCTTAACTATTTTTACACATTAACTACTTCCATCAAAAGGAAGTGGCTTAGTTTATACTAGTTTGTTTGATATTGATAATACATTTTTTTACTGATACGAGGAGTGTTCATCAATTGGAAATCGAGAATTTGATAAAAAAAAAAATTTAGTGATTTTGAAATTGGTCATCATTTAAGATCAATATTCAATTAATGTCCAAAATTTAGTTTCGTAAATTGGATCGGAGAATCGGTAATTCGATAATAACTAAAATTCGAAATGTCAATAGTGAGTAAAAATATGTTAGTTTTTTGTAAAGAATTGTTGTAACAAAATATTTTCTCATATGTTTTTCTAATAAAATTCAATCAATTTAACTCAAACAAACATGATATGCAAAATAAAAAATTAGGTTCATAATCGTAAGTCCTAACTTATAATCTCAATTCTTAAACAACATTGAAATAAACAAGAAGTCCAAATTTAATTGTCAAAATAAACTGCAATATGCCATCTTCCATCAAAATTTGACTTCCAAGTATAATTATAGTTAAGTTAGATAGTCACTAATTACTAATTAGTATTTAGTAATAGGATTAAGATTTACTCTTATATTTAGTAATATATATATAACTAATATATACATATATATATGTATGTACATATAACATTATATTATAAAAATTTTGATAATTTGGTCGGTGATAGGTAATCCGGTAATGTATTTTAATATCTATTCCCCAACTGTTTTATTGAATATTATTTTTCAAAATTTTCAAATTCCTTTTTATTTAAATCCAAAATCTGATCTAGATTGAATCAGTCAATTTTTCATTTTATCTGAAATATGATTGCCCTTAGCTAATACTATGACTAGGGTATTTAAAAATAAAATTGAAAGTATATTAAAATCTTACCATCATAACTCTTTATGATTTCTTTTATGTGATTAATTATTCTAAGGACTTTACATTTACATTGTATAGAAAAATATATGCAATAAAAAATTAATAAAGATGCCATGAGGAAATTGCACAAGTATAATAGTTTCAATATAACTACAAATTGAGTTGGGTTTATTGCATACACCAGTAAAACTATGCATTTCACTTTGCCGCTATATAGGTACAATATCAAGGGAAATGTGAGCTTATCTAAGAATCATTTATAAGGTTAGAGACAATATAGTTTTTAAACTGAAAACCTAGTTTTCTTAGTTTTACGTAGGATTAATGTAGATTTTATGTAGTTTTATAACTAAACTTTGGAACAAGTTCCTAAAGGAGGATGAGGAGATTTTCCTTGATAATTAGGCTTAGGAATTACTTTCCTTTAATCTTAATTTGTAACAACTAGAACTCAGTGTTAAATTGTAGCAAGAGTATTTTGTTCTCTTCCATTTTCATTAGGGTAAAATATGCAAAATCTCCTTGTTATTTTAGAGAAAGTCAGGAAACTTCCTAATGGCTCCAAAATACCCAAAGAACCTTATTGTGTTTTGAACTAAATTGGAGCATAAATGGATCCAAATTAATGAAATTTATAAATATACTATTTATCTCAATCCGTAACTTTTGATGATTACAAAAAATGGATGTTACTAATATTCTCTGACTAGATCTTTCCAGAATTGGAGCAAAACAGGTTCAAAGGCTAACATATGCTGAAATAGCTGTCGGACGCACATAAAGACTGCATCGGCCATCCGACAACCATTAAGTAACTTCGGACGCATGAAGAACCCACTCTTGGACGTCCGAAGATGATGAGCCAAGTCCTCTAAGCTAATTGACCTCGATCGAACGTACAACACCTGAGTACCGGACGTCCGATAAACGTTGTGACACTTCAGACGCAAAACATTAGAGGCACCGGACGTCCGAATGAACTGAAGGAGAATTCCCAGTTGTACATCATACCTTCGGATGCATATTCTAGAGGTACCGGACGTCCTAAACATTTCAAGAAAACTTCTTGAACTCACTGCCTGCGTTCGGACGCAGAAAACTAGCCTACCGGATGTCCGACACCAGCAACGGCTAGTTGACTCTTCAGCTGCCTTCTATCCGTTGGTAGCATTAATTGAAAAATTTTTTGGTCTCTTATAAAAAGGAAAAAGTCAACCACTTCAAATAACTTTCGCACATTGAGACTACATCAGATCTTGAGTGATTCAAGTGTGAGAATACTCTTTAAAGAAGATTTGTACTCTTAGTTGTGGAAATTTCAATAAGTTTTTCAAGTGTGTTTCTATTTCTTCAATAGTGTAGCTTTGTGAGGGTTATCCGAGTGATAGTAAAACTTCCTTACTTGACCAAGTGCGGCTTGGGGCGAGGAGGAAATGATCCTTCCTTTGTACACAAGAGTTTCGTTGTAAGTTGATCAACTTGAAGAAGCTTGCTATATAAAGTGGTATTCAAACTCAAGTGGAGTTTGAAACTTGGTTTGCTATTCTATCCTTTTACTTACTGTCTTGCAATATAAATTGTCTATCTTTTCTACTCCCAAGCACTTGTGCTTATTCATTAATTGCTCAATTGTGTGGTCCTTTAGAAAAAGAGGCCAAGTTCTCAAAAAGTGACTCATATCTTGGCTAGTTTTTAAACCACCTAATTCACCCCCCTCTTAGGTTGTCTTCGATCCTTACGATTGGTATCAGAGCTTGGTCTCCTAAAGATTAAACTCAATCGATTTTGGAGTAAAAATGACAATCAACAATGCCATGTTTTTTGAAGGACAATCCGTCACTAAACCCCCAATGTTCAATGGATCAAATTATGTGAGTTGGAAGGAGAGAATGATTATTTTCTTACAATCTATTGATATTGAGTTGTGGTTTATTGTCAATGAAGATCCATATGATGCCTCTATTATTGATGAAGTTACTCATAGGCTGATACCAAAAACAAAGAGTGAGTTGACTGGTGATGATAGAACTTATCTTACCTTAAATGCCAAACCTATGAATGTATTATACAGTGCTTTAGATTCAAATGAGTCTATTAGAGTCAAAGACTGTAGATCTGCAAAAGAGATTTGGGATAAATTCAGAGAAATTCATGAAGGAAGTGAGAATGTGAGAGAACAAAAGAAGTCCATTATGGTCACTAAGTATGAATCCTTTAAGATGGAACCTCATGAAAACATTGACAAGATGTATTGCAGATTCAATGATCTTATTAAGGACTTAGAAGTAGTTGAAAATGATTACTCTCTAGGTGAGAAAAATAGAAAAATTCTGAATGCTTTATCCAAAGAATAGGAGAGTAAGGTGACTGCCATTGAGGAAGCTAAAGATCTAAATACCTTGCCTATTGAATCTCTTATTAATTCTTTCATATCTTATGAGCTAAAACTGAAGTCCAAGGTGCAGGAGGAAGAAGATACAAAAGTGAGAAAGAGTATTGCTCCAAAAGCCTCACAAGATGAAGATGATTCAGCCTCCTTAGATGAAGATGACATGGAAGGTGATGACAGTGATATTGCACTCATCTCGAAAAGCTTCAAAAGAATACTCAACAAGAGGAGATTCAGAAAAGGTGGACTTAGCAATTCATTCCCAAATCAGTTCAACAACCTGAGAAACAAAGGGAAGCTAGAGCTCAACAAAAAGCAAACTGATAAGTGCTTTGAATGCGGCCAACTTCGACACTATACAAATGAATGTCCAATAAAGAAAAGGAAGGAAAGCAAGGTTGAACGAAAATCAAAATTTAACAATTTTCAGATCACTTGGAATGTGTGAGGACTTGGAAATTCCTTATATTTTCTCAAATTCCCTTTTATTTGAAAATTATTTGGTAATTATTATTCATACCATCCTACGGCTAAATCACCCTAGAAATGTGATGCCCCGAAAAAAAATGAGTTTGAGAACCCGGAAATTTTCTAATTTTCTAGGGTTTATTTTATTTAATCGCCCGCCTTTTCTACATTTTCTTTATTAGAAAAATTCCCAGATAAAGTTTATGAGCAAAGATAGTTTGAAAATGATTTTTCTAGTATCGGTTAGTTTTTGAGAAATTAAAAGCGTATTTTGAACGTGGGACCCGCAAGTGCGGTAAATGCATTATATTTTTGACAACTTGTTGGAATTTTGTATTAAGTGATATTATTTTACAAAGTGTTAAGATATTTGTATTGGAGAGACAAAAAGATAAGTTTTGAACCAAAAGGTGACAAGTGTCACCATTTGATTGGGCTTACCTTAAGACCTTTCTTACCATTGACTTAAATAACCAAAAATGACCCAAAATATCTTCATTTCTAAGCTTCATATGGCCGACCACCTTCAAGCAATAAGGGAAGAAAAGCTCTCCAATTTCTTTGCTCCAAGCTTGCTTAATCTTCACTTTTAACCGTTTAATTTTAGTTTTACTCCATAAAACCTCTTCACTTAGTGTTTGTGAGTTGTTTGGTGGAGTTGTTTGGAAAGCTAAGGAGACCTATTGCTCTCTCTCTCTTGTTTAAAGGTAAGTCATGAAGTACCACTCTCCTTCCTCTAATGATGCTTAATTGATGCTTAGTGGTGGTATAAGGTGCAACTTTATGGATTATTTCTTGGTTTTGGTTGAATTGGTGAAGTTTTATTATTTTTGGGGATTTTTCTGTTTTAATATGAGCATGATTGTGTGGTCATGTATGATGATTGGAAATGGTATATAATGATTCTAGAAGGTGGAAAAAGTGGAAGATTGCAAGTAAATTCTGTTTTGGAAGAAATCTGGAAAATTAGGGTTCTTGGTTCTTCATTCTGTCCGAAATTTTTAGCTCCTAGTTAGAGGCCGAATTGGCCTTGGCTTAAAACATTAAAGTTGTAGGGAATGATATTTTAAATGTGCCTACAAAATTTCAGGTCAATCGGAGTAGTGTAGAATGAGATAAGTCGAAATTACTATTGCTGTTCTGGTTTTACCCGAAATTGAGAAGTGCGTCTGTAATGGGTTATTTTGGTTGCGAATGCTTCAGAATTGGTTGTTGAGATCTTCTGATTAAATGTAACCCTGTTTCTTAGCTTTCAGCTGGTTTTGGAATTTCTGGATTTGGACTTGGAGAGCCTGAGTTATGATGCTTCCGCTAGAATGCGTTCTGTGAATCTATTTTTGTGATTCTGGTGTAGTATCTTGCATTTTTTACCTGGTTACACTCGAAAATAGGTTGAGTGACCTTCTGCAATATTGTATCCCTATCTCTTATCTTCGAAACGGTGGATCTTGGACCTTCATCCGATAATCGTAGTACCTTTGGTGCCATTACCGCAAAATGACGTCAAAACTGTTTTTCTGGTTTTGAGCTTAACTTTCATTTCCGGACTTTTCCCTAGCTTGACTTGTACTAGTACTACTTGGAGCTTGCTGAATGGCTATTGGATGAACTTTTTGTTGTGTGTGTACCTTTGGGTTGGAATGAGGAAATAATGAAGCCATGATGGCTGGAAAAGTTAGCAAATTCAGGGGAAATGCTGTCCGAACTTTGAAGGAATTTGTTTGCATTGAGTTTGTGATCTAAGACTTGGATTTGAGCAAGGCAATGTTATATGATGGATGATTTCTGAGCCATGGAGGTGAGTGACCCTAAACTATTTCCAAAGTACTTGTTAAATGTTTCTTGCATTATGTACTCGATTGCATATCATGCGTGCTTGCATGTGAGTTTGTGACAGCCCCACCTCGCCCTAAGGCGAACCAGATGGTTCGGCGGGCCGCCTGCCCAGCTCTCGCCGGGACTCAGTCGTTCACTACAATCCTCAAATGAATTACAATATAAATCTCAAATATTACATCAAATTCTCCAATAATTACATGTCAAAAGCAAAGCGGAAATAATTCCCAACTATACATAAAATGATTCCAAATCCAAACTGTACAAGATATAGGCCATCCAGACATGTGAATAAGCACAACAAGACCTTCCCTAGCTTTGAGCCCTGTGGAGGGGAATAAAATATTTTTGGGGTGAGTTAGAAGCTCAGCGAGTAACCAGTAAAATCCTTAAACAAATATATTTCACAATGTTGCATTTCGATCATTTCGATGATGTCATGATTCAGAGATCAAATGTTCGTTTAGTGCTCTCGTGAGCCAGGGAAATCATAGCACTTGAACACCCAACGCTCAAATAGATCATTTAACATTAACATTAACATTAAGAGGGAGCCCCTTTTGAGCTCCAGATAAACATGAACATGAACCATAAACAGAGTGGAGACGTTGGTGTCCAGCACAAGACTTTCCCAGAACTCATTGAAGCCAAATCATGTCATGAACTCACATGCAAGCACGCATGATATGCAATCGAGTACATAATGCAAGAAACATTTCACAAGTACTTTGGAAATAGTTTAGGGTCACTCACCTCCACGGCTCAGAAATCATCCAGCATATAACATTGCCTTGTTCAAATCCAAGTCTTAGATCACAAACTCAATGCAAACAAATCCCTTCAAAGTTCGGACAGCACTTCCCCTGAATTTGCTAACTTTTGCAGCCATCATGGCTTCATTATTTCCTCATTCCAACCCAAAGGTACACACACAACAACAAGTTCATCCAATAGCCATTCAGCAAGCTCCAAGTAGTACTAGTACAAGTCAAGCTAGGGAAAAGTCCGGAAATGAAAGTTAAGCTCAAAACCAGAAAAACAGTTTTGACGTCATTTTGCGGTAATGGTACCAAAGGCTCTACGATTGTCGGATGAAGGTACAAGACCCACCGTTTCGAAGCTAAGAGATAGGGCTACAATATTACAGAAGGTCACTCAACCCAATTTCGAGTGTAACCAGGTCGAAAATGCAAGATACCATACCAGAATCACAAAAATAGATTCACAGAACGTATTCTAGCGGAAACATCATAAATCAGGCTATCCAAGTCCAAATCCAAAAATTCCAAAACCAGATGAAAGCTAAGAAACAGGGATAAATTTCATCAGAATACCTCAACAACCAATTCGGAAGCATTCCTAACCAAAACAATCAATTACAGGCGCAATTCTTACATTCGGATAAAACCAGAACAGCAATAGTAATTTCGACTTTTCTCATCCTACACTACTCCGATTGACCTGAAATTTTGCAGACCCCTCTAAAATGTCATTGCCTACAACTTTCATGTTTTAAGCCAAGGCCAATTCGGCCTCTAACTAGGAGCTAAAAATTCGGGCAGAATGTTCCTTCACAAAACCTAATTTTCTGAAATTTCTTCCAAAACAGAAATTGATTGCAATTGTCCACTTTTTCCACCTTCTAGCTTCATTACATAACATTTCCAATCATCATACATGACCACACAATCATGCTTATATTAAAACAGGAAAATCCCCAAAAATTATAAAACTTCATCAAGTCAACCACAACTCAAGATATAATCCATCAAACCATCTCTTTAGCCATCACAAGTCACTAATTTAGCATAATCAAGAACAAAGAAAGGATTGCTAGACATGAACCTTGAAATTTCAAGAAAGTTGATGGCTTAGTCCTTTGCCTTCTCTAATCACTCCACCACTACCTTCAATCTTCCTAAACAAGTGACTTTTGTGGAGGAATTTGAAAGTTTAACGGTTGATTCACAAGATTGAGCAAGAAATAGAAGGAAGAAATTGAGAGCTTTTCTTTCTTTCTTGAGCAAGAACATTCGGCCAAGAAGCTTGCAAAATGAAGCTTATTTTGATCAATTTTTTTGTATTTATTTGGTAAAGGTAAAGGTAAAGTCAAATGGTCAAAGTCCAAGATTAAATTAGATGGTGACACTTGTCACCTTTAGGTTTAAAACTTATCTTTTTGTCTCCCCAATACAAATATCTTAACACTTTGTAAAATAATATCACTTAATACAAAATTCCAACAAGTTGTCAAAAATATAATGCATTTACCGCACTAGCGGGTCCCACGTCCAAAATACGCTTTTAATTTCTCAAAAACTAACCGATACTAGAAAAATCATTTTCAAACTATCTTTGCTCATAAACTTTATCTGGGGAATTTTTCTAATAAAGAAAATGTAGAAAAGGCGGGCGATTAAATAAAATAAACCCTAGAAAATTAGAAAATTTTCGGGTTCTCACACTCATTCTTTTCGGGGCGTCACAGAGTTCATGACATGATTTGGCTTCAATGAGTTCTGGGAAAGTCTTGTGCTGGACACCAACGTCTCCACTCTGTTTATGGTTCATGTTCATGTTTATCTGGAGCACCGACGTTGCTCCCACTTTCGTGAGTTCGTGAGTTAATGTTAAATGATATATTTGAGCGTTGGGTGTTCAAGTGCTGTGATTTCACCGGCTCACGAGAGCACTAAACGGACATTTGATCTTGGAATCACGACATCATCGAAATGCATTATTGTGAAATATATTTGTTTAATGATTTTCCTGGTTACTCGCTGAGCTTCTAGCTCACCCCAAAAATATTTTATTCCCCTCCACAGGGCTCGTGGCGAAGGAAGGACTTGTAGTACTTGTTCACGTGACTGGATGGCATATATCTTGTATAATTTGGATTTGGAATCATTTTATGTATCGTTGGGAATTGTTTCCGCTGCATTTATGACATGTAATTATTGGAGACTTGGATGTATATTTGTGGACCATGTGATGTATATTTGAGATTTATATTGCAATTTATTTGAGGACTTTAGTGAACGACTGAGTCCCGGCGAGAGCTGGGCAGGCGGCCCGCCGAACCCTCTGGTTCGCCAGGGGGAGGTGGGGGAGGTGGGGTCGTCACAGTTGGTATCAGAGCTTAGGCTTCAGATCTCTGTAGTGTATCCTAGGCTTGAAGTTTAGGATGCCGGACTGTGGGTTTGATTTGACTCTTGAGAGATTTTTGCGGGATGTCTTGACTTGATTGGTACAAGAGGGAATGTTGAGGACGACATTCTTTTAAGGAGGGGAGATTGTGATGCCCCGAAAAAAAATGAGTTTGAGAACCCGAAAATTTTCTAATTTTCTAGGGTTTATTTTATTTAATCGCCCGCCTTTTCTACATTTTCTTTATTAGAAAAATTCCCCAGATAAAGTTTATTAGCAAAGATAGTTTGAAAATGATTTTTCTAGTATCGGTTAGTTTTTGAGAAATTAAAAGCGTATTTTGAACGTGGGACCCGCAAGTGCGGTAAATGCATTATATTTTTGACAACTTGTTGGAATTTTGTATTAAGTGATATTATTTTACAAAGTGTAAGATATTTGTATTGGAGAGACAAAAAGATAAGTTTTGAACCAAAAGGTGACAAGTGTCACCATTTGATTGGGCTTACCTTAAGACCTTTCTTACCATTGACTTAAATAACCAAAAATGACCCAAAATATCTTCATTTCTAAGCTTCATATGGCCGACCACCTTCAAGCAATAAGGGAAGAAAAGCTCTCCAATTTCTTTGCTCCAAGCTTGCTTAATCTTCACTTTTAACCGTTTAATTTTAGTTTTACTCCATAAAACCTCTTCACTTAGTGTTTGTGAGTTGTTTGGTGGAGTTGTTTGGAAAGCTAAGGAGACCTATTGCTCTCTCTCTCTTGTTTAAAGGTAAGTCATGAAGTACCACTCTCCTTCCTCTAATGATGCTTAATTGATGCTTAGTGGTGGTATAAGGTGCAACTTTATGGATTATTTCTTGGTTTTGGTTGAATTGGTGAAGTTTTATTATTTTTGGGGATTTTTCTGTTTTAATATGAGCATGATTGTGTGGTCATGTATGATGATTGGAAATGGTATATAATGATTCTAGAAGGTGGAAAAAGTGGAAGATTGCAAGTAAATTCTGTTTTGGAAGAAATCTGGAAAATTAGGGTTCTTGGTTCTTCATTCTGTCCGAAATTTTTCGTCCTAGATATAGGCCGAATTGGCCTTAGCTCAAAACATTAAAGTTGTAGGGAATGATATTTTAAAGGTGCCTACAAAATTTCAGGTCAATCAGAGTAGTGTAGAATGAGATAAGTCGAAATTACTATTGCTGTTCTGGTTTTACCCGAAATTGAGAAGTGCGTCTGTAATGGGTTATTTTGGTTGCGAATGCTTCAGAATTGGTTGTTGAGGTCTTCTGATTAAATGTAACCCTGTTTCTTAGCTTTCAGCTGGTTTTGTAATTTCTGGATTTGGACTTGGAGAGCCTGAGTTATGATGTTTCCGCTAGAATGCGTTCTGTGAATCTGTTTTTGTGATTCTGGTGTAGTATCTTGCATTTTTTACCTGGTTACACTCGAAAATGGGTTGAGTGACCTTCTGCAATATTGTAGCCCTATCTCTTATCTTCGAAACGGTGGGTCTTGGACCTTCATCCGATAATCGTAGTACCTTTGGTGCCATTACCGTAAAATGACGTCAAAACTGTTTTTCTGGTTTTGAGCTTAACTTTCATTTCCGGACTTTTACCTAGCTTGACTTGTACTAGTACTACTTGGAGCTTGCTGAATGGCTATTGGATGAACTTGTTGTTGTGTGTGTACCTTTGGGTTGGAATGAGGAAATAATGAAGCTATGATGGCTGGAAAAGTTAGCAAATTCAGGGGAAGTGTTGTCCGAACTTTGAAGGGATTTGTTTGCATTGAGTTTGTGATCTAAGACTTGGATTTGAGCAAGGCAATGTTATATGATGGATGATTTCTGAGCCATGGAGGTGAGTGACCCTAAACTATTTCCAAAGTACTTGTTAAATGTTTCTTGCATTATGTACTCGATTGCATATCATGCGTGCTTGCATGTGAGTTCATGACATGATTTGGCTTCAATGAGTTCTGGGAAAGTCTTGTGCTGGACACCAACGTCTCCACTCTGTTTATGGTTCATGTTCATGTTTATCTGGAGCACCGACGTTGCTCCCACTTTCGTGAGTTCGTGAGTTAATGTTAAATGATATATTTGAGCGTTGGGTGTTCAAGTGCTGTGATTTCACCGGCTCACGAGAGCACTAAACGGACATTTGATCTTGGAATCACGACATCATCGAAATGCATTATTGTGAAATATATTTGTTTTATGATTTTCCTGGTTACTCGCTGAGCTTCTAGCTCACCCCAAAAATATTTTATTCCCCTCCACAGGGCTCGTGGCGAAGAAAGGACTTGTAGTACTTGTTCACGTGACTGGATGGCATATATCTTGTATAATTTGGATTTGGAATCATTTTATGTATCGTTGGGAATTGTTTCCGCTGCATTTATGACATGTAATTATTGGAGACTTGGATGTATATTTGTGGACCATGTGATGTATATTTGAGATTTATATTGCAATTTATTTGAGGACTTTAGTGAACGACTGAGTCCCGGCGAGAGCTGGGCAGGCGGCCCGCCGAACCCTCTGGTTCGCCTTAGGGGGAGGTGGGGTCGTCACAAGAAAAGTGCCAAAAGTCATAGGAAATTAGGGTTTTCCTATTCGTTTTCAATTCAAGGTGAAATAAGAATTTTCGTGTATCCGCAGTGTAATTATCCGGTACAGAGTACGGATCAAATTTGGTGCTCAAGAGTGACTTTTAAGTGAGAAATAATATGTGATTTGAAGCAATGATAAAAAGTTAGTGAATAGGAAGTAAAAACCCTAGTACGTGTGTTTTTAAGAAAAACGGCGCGAACCGGCGGGTCCCGCGCACTACCGTTTGAACGCACCACTTGACCACCACTTTCTTACCATACAAACTCATTAATACTTGAGCAAAATATCTTCTCATTTGCCAGCTAGTTTGACCGAAATTTAGGGCTCAAAATAGCAAGGAAAAGAAAGAGAAAAATGAAAGGTGGTGGTGGCGACACTTGTCGTCACCTAAGAGTTTCTTGACCAAGAGAGTAACCATCCTTCTTATCCCAATTTTTGCACCTTTCCTCTTCATTATTTCAGCAGCTTGGCCGACCAAAGAGAGAGAGAAAAGAGAGAACAAGAACAACTTTCTTCTTCTTGATCTTAGCTATCCAAGTGAGAAATCAAACTTCCAAACCGATTAAAGTGCTAGTTGTGGGCTTAAGAAGCTAGGGCAAACAAAAATTTCCAAAGGAAGTGGAGTATCACTCTTCCAAGCTTGTCTTTGAGGTATAAGATCTGATTATGGTTTTTGGTCTTTTAAATTTTGGTTTAAGATGTCATCTAGTACATGTTTTGGCTTGATTACAAGATATGCAAGTGGATGTGATGATTTTTGGATGATATATGCAAGTTAGGGTTTAATAAATTTCTGCCTAAACTTGTTGTATAGTTAGCATATGTTGTATATAAGGGGTTTTGGTAGTAAGTGAAGTAAGAAATCAAGAAAGGTTGCATTGAAATCAACAAATTCCAGATTTCTGGAAATTTTCACCCTATTCTGCCCGTTTTTTGTTGCACCATGTTAGAGGCCGAATTGGGCTTGGGATAAAACCTGAAAGTTGTAGATAATGGTATTTTATAGGGTCCTACAAAATTTCAGCTCAATCGGAGCAACGTAACCTGTGAAAAGACCAAAATACCCTCACTATTTTAGGATGTTTCCAGTGTTCCGTTTTAGTCAGTTCATCCAGTTTATCATGTTTATTCACTAGGATCCGTGCTGATTTAGCCAATGACCAAAACATGAAAGTTTTATTTTTCTGACTTAGCTTTTAAACGCCTCCAAGAACACCTTCATCGGACCTTGGTAACCTGAGATATAGCCATTTAAAGGTAGTGCGGTTAATTAGCCGACTAGTTGGATTTTGGTTCTGTAAATTGGGAATTTGACTAGGTTACATTGGAAACTGGACTAAGTGATCTTCATAAAAATTGTAGCCCTGTGTCTTAGCTTCGAAACGGCATAAGATTCATTCTAATCTGATAAGCGTAGCCTCGGATGTGTTCTTTCCGCAACCACACGTCAAATCTGTCTTTTGCTAGATTGCATTTCCGCACTTGTTATTAGTTTAATTCTTGTTCTTATATTGTTTTGAGCCTATGGAACGGCTATTGACTTGAATCATTGATATGTATGACTTTGGGATTGGTTGAGGAAAAATAATGAAGCCATAATTGGCTGGAAAATAGGTAAACACAAAGGGTGTGCTGCCCAAATTTTCGCTTAAGAGCTAAATTTCTATTTGAACTTATATATTTTCGATTGGCAAATCCTATGACTGTTTTTCCATCTTAAAACATGATCCTTCTTCAATTGGAAACTCCAAATATTTACTTACTCTTACCCAAATAGAGAGGAGTGGTTTAGGGTTTTTCTTGGGTATTTTGTTCTCCCTTTTACATGAATTTCATTAAGGCATTTAGTCTATAATATCTATTTGAATATAAGATGATTTTGAACCATATAAACGATTCCGAAAACAGTATTTCTTAGCCTATCTAGTTGGATTCCGACTTGTCATTAGTTCAAGGATTTCCATTGGAAAATTTTATGACCCTTTTGAATTTGGTTTCACGCTTGGATTACGAAACCCTAATTATTTCCGACCACAGATTCAAATACCCTCTTTCACTTAAGAATCATTTTTATACGTCCTACTAGTAATTAGTCGGACTTCCTTTAATTTTACCTAGTTGATTTACTAGATAACTTGTAATATGTTCTCTTGCTTAATTTTAGGTTTCATTGGTGATTGAGGAATTGGACGTTATTTCGCTTGTATAGGTGAGTGTTCCTTGTTTGTTATATTTCCTTGACTTATTGGCTTGTTATTATTGATTGATAATGTGTTAAATGCTTTCAATGATTGGCCAAACGAGTTTTCCAGGTGAGTGTGTACTTTATCGCACTCAGGCTAAATGATTGTGAAATTTTCAATGATTGAACGATTGAAATGTTACTTGTGCATGAATGTAAGCCTTTTGGCTGAACTGACCACTGCCCCTTGTTACCGATCGACTCGAGCCAGAAGCGGACTCGGTCGGGCGATTTGGTAACCTGGGTGAACGTTTGGTATACTCGAGTATTACCTTGAAGGTTGGTGGAGGTTGGTGGAGCCTGGCCAATGCCCAGGAAGGGTTGAATGAAATGAACGAACGAACAAACGAATGAGGGTTTTATTGATAAATGAACAATGCATTTTCAAACGAATGAAGGAATAAGGGGAATGAAAGGAGAATGAATGAATGAACGAATGAATGAATGGCTCCTTGAGAGCACGTATCCTTTTAATGAATGTGTTTATCGCTTTGTATTGTAAATGTTTTCTTGAATTATGGGTTAATGTATTGGGTTTATTACTTGTATATGTGTTCGGAACCTCACTGAGCTTTTAGCTCATACCTTTAGTTTTGTTTTCCTTAACAGGGGAAGGCGAGCAAGGGTGAGAGTTCTGTATCGACTGGCTGGGTCTAGTTTTGGTTTTGTTTTAGTTCTCGCTCTAGTGCTTGGCACGGGCTGGTTGTATGGTGACTTGAGAACTTTTGTATTCTCGACGGTTGTACTTCTTTTTGAGATAGCAATGTATATAAGCTTTGTTTTAAGTTTTGGATCCTCGTTTTGCTCTTTCTTGTGGTTCTATTTCTGATTTGTGTAAGTGATCGACTGAGTCCTGGCGAGAGCTGGGCAGGCGACCCGCCGAACCTTGGGGTACGCCCTAGGGGGAGGTGGGGCCGTCACAGAATGACTGCAATTCAGAAGGTGAAGTCGGAGAAGAAGATGAGTCTGCCCAAATGGCTTTCATAACCATTGGTGATGAAGAGGTAACTACTTGTAACTCTCAAACTGATAGTGATAACGAATCTGATGATGATGTTAACTCTTTTATGGAAAGAATGCATAACAGTTTGAAAGAATCCTATGTTAGAAACAAGGAACTAAAATAGAAAATTAACTTTCTAATTCAAGACAATGCAAGCCTTTTTGGACAAAACAAATGTCTGAGAAATGAAAATGAGAATTTGAAAATGATTTGCATGCTGAATTTGATAGAAAAACAAACTTCTGTGACATGCTCAAAAATGAATATAGTAGCTTGAAAAGAAGAATGGATGATCTTAGTCAGATACTTCAACATAAGAAATAAAACTGTTTTCAAAGGAATAATGCAAAACCTCATTTTGGTACTCATCAGAATAGGCTAAATCATAGTGCAAATGAGTTTGCTATCAATAGGAAAAGGCAAATCAGATTTATTAACCTGTTCATTTGAGCAATTCTTTAACTATGTGTAGCTTCTGTTGTCAATTTGACCACATAGAAAGCAATTGTTATGTTAGGAAAAATATGAGAAATGGCATGAGATGCATGTGGATGGTTAGACATAATGCCAACTCTCAAGGACCCAAAAAGTAAAGGGTACCAAATATTATCTTGTGGATCTTTGTGTAGGTGAACCTGGTGAACATTGTTAAGGAATCAAAATGGTTCATAGATAGTGGATGCTCAAGACATATGACTGGTGATCCATCATAGTTCATCAATCTCAAGCCAAAAGCAAGCGGAAAGGTAACATTTGGAGATGATAACAAAGTCAAAACTGTTGTAATTGGTGATGTTGATAAGAATAGTCAAACCTTTGTTCACAATGTCCTTTTAGTTGACAATTTGAGCTATAACTTGTTAAGTGTTAGTCAATTGTGTGATAGGAATCTATTTGTGTTATTTGAAAAGCATGAATGCCTTGTTCTTGACTCAAAATTCAACACTGTTTTCAAAGAAAAAAGAGTAAATGACATTTATGTAGTTATCCTTGAAAAAGTTGATTCCTCTACCCTTAACAGTCGTAAAGTAGTAAATGAGGACCCCTGGCTGTGGCATAGAAGGCTCTGTCATTTCAATATGAATCTGCTAAAAGAAATTTTCAAAAAGGATATTGTTAGAGGGTTGCCGAAGATCAAATTTGAAAAGGACAGAATTTGTGATGCTTACCAATTTGGAAAACAAGTCAAAGTGTCTTTTAAACCCAAGAAATGTGTTTCTACTACAAAGCCTCTAGAATGTTTACATCTTGATTTATTTGGTCCTACACAAACTACTACCTTAGGTGGCAAAAGATTTTACTTTGTTGTTGTTGATGATTATTCTAGATACATTTGGGTGATGTTTCTTGCACACAAAGATGATGCTTTCAAAAACTTTGTTTCACTATTTGCAAAAGTTCAGAATCTAATTGGATTGAAAATCATCAAAATCAGAAGTGACAATGGCTCAGAATTTCATTTTTGTGGCTTTCCAGAATTTTGTAACAACAATGGTATTACACATGAATTTTCAATTGCAAGAGTTCCCCAACAAAATGGGGTTGTTGAAAGAAAGAATAAAAATCTTCAAGAGGCTGCTAGAACCATGCTTAGTGAGTGTAATTTATCAAAATATTTTTGGGCTGAAACTATAAATACAGCTTGCTATACCATGAATAGAGCTCTTTTAAGACCTATCTTGAACAAAACCTCCTATGAGCTGATGTTTGATAAAACACCTGTAGTAGGATACTTTAGATTCTTTGGTTGCAAATGCTTCATTTTAAACATCAAGGAACATCTTGAAAAGTTTGATAAAAAATCTGATGAGAGAATTTTCTTGGGATATTGCGAGAATAAGAGAGGTTTTAGAGTCTACAATCAAAGGACTTTGGTTATAGAGGAAGCTATACATATCACTTTTGATGAATCTAAGGGTGACATTTCCATAAGTAGTGATGAAGATGATGACGCAGGTATTCAAGAAGAACTAAAAAAACTCACAATCACTGACCAAGGCATTGCTTCATCAGAAAATGATTCAAAAGAAGATGAAACTCAAGATAGTCCAGCAAGAGAAAACAGTGACAGAGACACTAGTACACCTAACGATCTTCCAAGAGGTTGAAAATTTACTGAAAACCACCCTAAGGAGCTCATTATTGGTGATCCATCCGAGAAGGTCAAAACTCGTTTCTCCTCTAAACAACTAATGGATAATTTTGCATTAGTTTCACACTTTGAACCCAAAAATGTTATTGATGCTTTGAAAGATGAGAACTAGATTTTAGTTATGGAAGAGGAGTTAAATCAATTTGAAAGGAACAAGGTGTGGACATTAGTTGCTAGGCCAAAAGATCATTCTATCATTGGCACAAAGTGGATTTTTAGAAATAAAATGAATGACAAAGGTGAAATAGTGAAAAATAAGGCCAGACTTGTTGCCAAGGGATATACTCAAAAAGAAGGAATTGATTTTGATGAATCATTTGCACTCGTAACTAGGTTAGAATCAATTAGAATGTTTTTGGCCTTTGCATGTTTCAAGAATTTTAAATTATTGAAATGGATGTTAAAAGTGCTTTCTTAAATGGATTTATTGATCAAGAAGTTTATGTTGATCAGCCTCTTGATTTTGAAAATAAAATTTATTCAAATCATGTATTTAAACTCTCAAAAGTTTTGTATGGACTAAAACAAGCTCCAAGAGTATGGTATGAACGGTTGAGTGATTTTTTGATTGAAAATGGTTTTAAAAAAGGTATTGTGGATACTACTCTTTTTACTAAGCAAAGTTCACGTGATCTTTTAATTGTGCAAATATATGTGGATGATATTATATTCACTGCTACTAATGAGAGCTTGTGCAAGGATTTTTCCAATATCATGCAAAAAGAGTTTAAAATGAGCATGATGGGAGAATTAAATTTCTTTCTTGGACTCCAAGTGGTTCAAACCCAAGGTGGAACGTTCATCAACCAAACAAAATACACCAAGGAGCTGCTCAAAAGATTTGGAATGGAGGATTCAAAACAGGTCGGAACACCTATGTGCACATCTACCAAGCTTGACAAGGATGAAAAAGGGACAAAAATTGATGAAAAGAAATATAGAGATATGATTGGTAGTTTGCTTTACTTAACTGCTAGTAGACCAGATATCATGTTTGCTGTGTGCTTATGTGCTCGTTTTCAGTCTTGTCCAAAGGAATCTCATTTAAATGCAGTAAAAAGAATTCTTAGATATCTAAAAGGAACCTTGAATTTTGGTCTATGGTATCCTAAGTGTCATGAACTTCCTTTGTGTGGATTCTCTGATGCTGACTTCGGTGGTTGTAGGGTTGATAGAAAAAGTACAACAGGTATAAGTAACTTTCTTGGAAATTGCTTAGTTTCCTGGTTTAGCAAGAAACAAAATGCTATTTCATTATCTACAACTGAAGCTGAATACGTTGCTGCTGGAGCTTGTTGTGCTCAATTATTGTGGATGAAAAACACTTTGAATGATTTTGGATTGATGTATGATTGTGTGCCTATATTTTGTGATAACACTAGTGCAATAAATTTGACAAAAAATTTCATCCAACATTTTAGGACAAAGCATATAGACATAAAGCATCATTTCATTCACGATCTTGTCCATAAGAGTGAAATTTGTGTTCAATATGTCTGTTCAAAAGATCAAATTACTGATATTCTCACAAAAGCCTTACCACTGGATCAATTTGTGTCTTTGAAAACAAAATTGGGCGTTTCAGAAAAAATTCTCTAGTCACTCTTTATCGGACGTCCGATAGTGTTCTTGACCATCTACCCAGAAAATTTTGGTTAGGACGGAGGTGTCGGACGCTCTACTTCGTTCGGCCGTCCGACACTCAAAAATTGCGTCTTATAAGGAAGCCTTCTGCGTTATTCAGTTCATTCTTACCCTTTTGGAACAAGTACGCAACTCTTCATATTTTCTTAATTTCAAAATTCAAACTCAACTCTTCTTGGAACAAGTACCAAGAAATCACTCTGACCGACGCCTTCACATACATATTGTGAGTTTATTGTGCATTATAACTTCCCCCAACCGCCAACTGCACTATAAATCTCAATTCTTACCCGAAACCCTAACCACAAAAAATTCTCCATCTGTGGATAGTTCGTGCATACACTATAGTTCATACTATACTTCTCATCGTTTGATACTTATTTGTTTCACATTACACAACAAAACCACACTGCATTGCAACCATGGTGAGAATTAGAGGAGGATCCGTGAGTGCCGGACGCACCTTCAAGCTTCGTGATGAGGAGGATGAAGATGTTCAAGTTATCGAACCTTCCATCAAATCACTCAAAAAGAAAACTGCAAATCGTGGTGGAAAAATGAAGCAATTTACAAGGAAAAAGCAGAATGTGCAAACCAGAGAGCCATCTGTTGAACCATCCCATGAGCAGATGGAGGAGCATCAATCTGAAGGGCATCCAAAAAGTGGTAATAAAGAGGAACTGGAGCAGCCTACCAATGTAGATGTAACCACCACGAAATCACCTAGGAAAGGAAAAAGGACTGCCAAAAGGAAAAGCATTGCTCAACCCAAGGGAAGACAAACTGCTGATCCCTCTGGGAAACAGCAGGATGCAGAGAAAAATGCTGAGGAATAGCAGACTGATGAACCATTTACCAGGAAGTCACCAAGGACAAGATCTGGTGTCCAGGGTGCTGCACCAATTGCTCAGCGCAGTGGAAAGAGAAAGCATCCAGAAAATGAACAACCAGGGACCCAAACTGCTGTTGAACCAACTCCCCTGCCCAAGTTCATCGATGATGAAGCCAGGGAGAGGTTTGAATGGATCTCGCAGAAAGGCTTCATCACTCAAAGGACCATCATTCCCTATGAATTCCGTAAGCTTGACCTTGAATCTGTTCTCAACCTTTTTGAATTCCAAAACTGGACGCGTCTTTTGACCATTCCAAACAGCTACTATCCAGACATGCTTCTTCAATTCTTTGCAAACCTTAGAAAGGGTAAATCACATACTGATCTCATTTCATGTGTCAATTCTGTTAACATAGAGTTGAATCCTGATATTGTTAACTCTGTTTTGGAAACCAAAATTGAAGATGGTTTTAAAGGTAAAATTGCAAATTTCTTTTCTTACGAAGAATTTCCCTCTGCATACCATCACTTTCATATTGCAAAATTGATGACCTATTTTCAGTTTCACTTTAATACTCCTGCTGAGGAAAGATTGGAAGATCTTAGTCCTCAAAACCTGATCATTTTTACCGTAATTTCAAATCTGTTGGTGCCCACTGATGGTCATAGAACTGATGCAAACAAAATGGAACTTTATCTGTTCTATTGTTTTCTTGAAAAAATTTGGATTGATTTTGGTTTTGTCATGTGCAAATTTCTGCTCAAAATCAGCACTGACAGCCGTAGGAAACTGTCCTATAAAAAATTTCTAACTTCCATTTTCACTCATTTTGAAATTGCCTTTACTAGCAAATCTCCAAAAGAGAGTGCATCAACTGTGTTTTCAAAGGCTTATTTTGAAAGGAAAAATTTGAAATATTTTGAGGGTCATTGGTGCTACAAAGAAACTGTCTCTAAGTCTAGGAGGAAAAATCTTCATGAAACTCCTGTAACCCCTAAGACTCCTCGAGACTAGTCTATGTATGTGACACCCTTCACCATTCATCCTAGAAGGTCAGCCTCTATGCATACTTCATCCAACCTTGAGGTTATCTCTCTTCTTGATGACCTCAAACAACATATTCTACTTCTTGAAGATGGCTTGATGATGACCATGACTTCTGATCAATAAGCCACCTTCGTTGCCAAAAGGAATCTGCTTGTACCTCCCATTCCTCCAGAAAATGAAAATGCACACCGAAAGGAGCCTAGGACTGAGCCAACCACTGAGGCTACCCCAGAGTACCGTGCCTCCAGTTCTCAACCACAGGACAAGGGAAAAACTCCGACAACTGAAGAAGAGACTGAAGAGGATGATGATGATGAGGATGAGGACACTGAGGAAGAAACCCTGCCCAGTTTCGCCTGGCTAGAAGAAGGCCTGGATCCTTTAAAATCACCATATAGGCACTACTAGGCTACTACACTTCATGATTAGGATAATAGTTCATATTAGATTTTTTGCATCTTTTGCACTTAAAAACATTTGCTGTGCTCTGTTTTAAGGATTTTACTTCTCTACTGGTCTGTAAAACTATTCAGTTATCCTTTATGTTGAATATTGCTTATTTCTGTTTATTCGCAAATATTTGTTTCTGGTTGATAATGTAACGCCCCTGACCAATATTGTCCCACAGTTAACCACCCCATTGGGCCGTGGGTTTTGTTCCTGGAGGTGGGGTTATACCCACAACAAGTGAAGAGCCCAAGCCCGCGGGTCAAGAAGCCCAGCACCCCTCCAAAAGGCCTCGGTCAGGTGGGAGAGACCACGACAGGCTATTAAAGCAGCCCCAGGACTTCTTCCCTAGCCGATGTGGGACCATTATAATTGTGACAGCCCCACCCCCCAGCTCTTGCCGGGACTCAGTCGTTCACTACATTCCTCAAATGAATTACAAGAATAAACCTCTGTGGACATAAAATGATTTCCAAAACCAAATTGTACAAAACATAGGCCATCCAGTCACGTGCACAAGTACTACAAGTCCTTCCTTCGCCTTGAGCCCTGTGGAGGGGAATAAAATATTTTTAGGGTGAGATAGAAGCTCAGCGAGTAACCAGTAAAATCATTAAACAAATATATTTCACAATGTTGCATTTGGATGATTTCGATGATGTCATGATTCAGAGATCAAATGTCCGTTTAGTGCTCTCGTGAGCCGGTGAAATCATAGCACTTGAACACCCAACGCTCAAATATTTCATTTAACATTAACTCACGAACTCACCAAAGTGAGAGCAACATCAGTGCTCCAGATAACCATGAACATGAACCATAAACAAGGTGGAGACGTTGGTGTCCAGCACAAGACTTTCCCAGAACTCATTGAAGCCAAATCATGCCATGAATTCACATGCAAGCACGCATGATATGCAATCGAATAATTAATGCAAGAAACATTTCACAAGTACTTTGGAAATAGTTTAGGGTCACTCACCTCCATGGCTCAGAAATCATCCATCAAATATCATTGCCTTGCACAAATCCAAGTCTTAGATCACAAACTCAATGCAAACAAGTCCCTTCAAAGTTCGGACAGCACTTCCCCTGAATTTGCTAACTTTTCCTGCCATCATGGCTTCATTATTTTTCTCATTCCAACCCAAAGGTATACACACAACAACAAGTTCATCCAATAGCCATTCAGCAAGCTCCAAGTAGTACTAGTACAAGTCAAGCTAGGGAAAAGTCCGGAAATGAAAGTTAAGCTCAAAACCAGAAAAACAGTTTTGACGTCATTTTGCGGTAATGGTACCAAAGGTACTACGATTGTCGGATGAAGGTGCAAGACCCACCGTTTCGAAGCTTAGAGATAGGGGTACAATATTACAGAAGGTCACTCAACCCAGTTTCGAGTGTAACCAGGTCAAAAATGCAAGATACTATATCAAAAACGTAAAACAGATTCACCAAAACGCATTCTAGCGCAAATATCATAAATCAGGTTACCGAAGTCCAAATCCATAAATTCCAAAACCAGATGAAAGGTAAGAAACAGGGATAAATTTCATCAGAAGGCCTCAACAACCAATTCGGAATCAATTCCAGCCAAAACAACCAATTACAGTCGCAAATCCCAATTTCGGGTAAACCAGAACAGCAATAGTAATTTCGACTTTTATCACTCTACGCTACTCCGATTGACCTGAAATTTTGTAGGCACCTTTAAAATGTCATTCCCTACAACTTTCATGTTTTGAGCTAAGGCCAATTCGGCCTATATCTAGGACGAAAAATTTCGGACAGAATGAAGAACCAAGAACCCTAATTTTCCAGATTTCTTCCAAAACAGAATTTACTTGCAATCTTCCACTTTTTCCACCTTCTAGAATCATTAAACATCATTTCCAATCATCATACATAACCACATAATCATACTCATATTAAAACAGAAAAAACCCCAAAAATAATAAAAGTTCATCCATCCAACCACAACTCAAAATATAATCCATCAAACCATCTCTTTAGCCATCACAAGTCTCTAATTTAGCATAATCAAGAACAAAGAAAGGATGGCTAGACATGATACCTTCAAATATCAAGAAAGGTGATGACTTGGGGATTTTTCTTCCAAAACAACTCCACCAAGAGCTTCAATTTTCCTTAACTAGCAAGTTTTATGGAGTGATTTGCAATTTAATCGGTTGGAACTCAAGATTTGGACAAGAAATTGAAGTGGAAGATGATGGATTTTCTCTCTCTTTTCTCTCAAAATTTCGTCCAAGACAAGCTAAAATGGAGAGAAATTGGGTCCAAATTGGTTTTAGTAAAGTTAGAAAAGTCTTGGTCAAAAGTCAAGGTCCAATGGTTTTGTGACAAATGGTCCTTTAGGGTTTTAATCTTATCTTTTTGTCTCTCCAATACAAATATCTTAACACATTGTAAAATAATATCACTTAATACAAAATTCCAACAAGTTGTCAAAATATAATGCATTTACCGCACTTGCGGGTCCCACGTTCAAAATAAGCTCTTAATTTCTCAAAAACTAACCGATAGTAGAAAACTCATTTTAAAACTATCTTTGCTCATAAACTTTATCTGGGGAATTTTTCTAATCAAGAAAATGTAGAAAAGGCGGGCGATTAAAAAAATAAACCCTAGAAAATTAGAAAATTTTCGGGTTCTCAAACTCATTTTTTTTCGGGGCGTCACAAACTCCCCTCCTTAAAAGAATGTCGTCCTCGACATTCCCTCTTGTACCAATCAAGTCAAGACATCCCGCAAAAATCTCTCAAGAGTCAAATCAAACCCACAGTCCGGCATCCTAAACTTCAAGCCTAGGATACACTACAGAGATCTGAAGCCTAAGCTCTGATACCAACTGTGACAGCCCCACCTCCCCCTAAGGCGAACCAGAGGGTTCGGCGGACCGCCTGCCCGGCTCTTGCCGGGACTCAGTCGTTCACTACATTCCTCAAATGAATTACAAGAATAAACCTCTGTGGACATAAAATGATTTCCAAAACCAAATTGTACAAAACATAGACCATCCAGTCACGTGCACAAGTACTACAAGTCCTTCCTTCGCCTTGAGCCCTGTGGAGGGGAATAAAATATTTTTGGGGTGAGCTAGAAGCTCAGCGAGTAACCAGTAAAATCATTAAACAAATATATTTCACAATGTTGCATTTCGATGATTTCGATGATGTCATGATTCAGAGATCAAATGTCCGTTTAGTGCTCTCGTGAGCCGGTGAAATCATAGCACTTGAACACCCAACGCTCAAATATTTCATTTAACATTAACTCACGAACTCACCAAAGTGAGAGCAACATCAGTGCTCCAGATAACCAGGAACATGAACCATAAACAAGGTGGAGACGTTGGTGTCCAGCACAAGACTTTCCCAGAACTCATTGAAGCCAAATCATGCCATGAATTCACATGCAAGCACGCATGATATGCAATCGAATAATTAATGCAAGAAACATTTCACAAGTACTTTGGAAATAGTTTAGGGTCACTCACCTCCATGGCTCAGAAATCATCCATCAAATATCATTGCCTTGCACAAATCCAAGTCTTAGATCACAAACTCAATGCAAACAAGTCCCTTCAATGTTCGGACAGCACTGCCCCTGAATTTGCTAACTTTTCCAGCCATCATGGCTTCATTATTTTTCTCATTCCAACCCAAAGGTATACACACAACAACAAGTTCATCCAATAGCCATTCAGCAAGCTCCAAGTAGTACTAGTACAAGTCAAGCTAGGGAAAAGTCCGGAAATGAAAGTTAAGCTCAAAACCAGAAAAACAGTTTTGACGTCATTTTGCGGTAATGGTACCAAAGGTACTACGATTGTCGGATGAAGGTGCAAGACACACCGTTTCGAAGCTAAGAGATAGGGGTACAATATTACAGAAGGTCACTCAACCCAGTTTCGAGTGTAACCAGGTCAAAAATGCAAGATACTATATCAAAAACGTAAAACAGATTCACCAAAACGCATTCTAGCGCAAATATCATAAATCAGGTTACCGAAGTCCAAATCCATAAATTCCAAAACCAGATGAAAGGTAAGAAACAGGGATAAATTTCATCAGAAGGCCTCAACAACCAATTCGGAATCAATTCCAGCCAAAACAACCAATTACAGTCGCAAATCCCAATTTCGGGTAAACCAGAACAGCAATAGTAATTTCGACTTTTCTCACTCTACGCTACTCCGATTGACCTGAAATTTTGTAGGCACCTTTAAAATGTCATTCCCTACAACTTTCATGTTTTGAGCTAAGGCCAATTCGGCCTATATCTAGGACGAAAAATTTCGGACAGAATGAAGAACCAAGAACCCTAATTTTCCAGATTTCTTCCAAAACAGAATTTACTTGCAATCTTCCACTTTTTCCACCTTCTAGAATCATTAAACATCATTTCCAATCATCATACATAACCACATAATCATACTCATATTAAAACAGAAAAATCCCCAAAAATAATAAAAGTTCATCCATCCAACCACAACTCAAAATATAATCCATCAAACCATCTCTTTAGCCATCACAAGTCTCTAATTTAGCATAATCAAGAACAAAGAAAGGATGGCTAGACATGATACCTTCAAATATCAAGAAAGGTGATGACTTGGGGATTTTTCTTCCAAAACAACTCCACCAAGAGCTTCAATTTTCCTTAACTAGCAAGTTTTATGGAGTGATTTGCAATTTAATCGGTTGGAACTCAAGATTTGGACAAGAAATTGAAGTGGAAGATGATGGATTTTCTCTCTCTTTTCCCTCAAAATTTCGTCCAAGACAAGCTAAAATGGAGAGAAATTGGGTCCAAATTGGTTTTAGTAAAGTTAGAAAAGTCTTGGTCAAAAGTCAAGGTCCAATGGTTTTGTGACAAATGGTCCTTTAGGGTTTTAATCTTATCTTTTTGTCTCTCCAATACAAATATCTTAACACATTGTAAAATAATATCACTTAATACAAAATTCCAACAAGTTGTCAAAATATAATGCATTTACCGCACTTGCGGGTCCCACGTTCAAAATAAGCTCTTAATTTCTCAAAAACTAACCGATAGTAGAAAACTCATTTTAAAACTATCTTTGCTCATAAACTTTATCTGGGGAATTTTTCTAATCAAGAAAATGTAGAAAAGGCGGGCGATTAAAAAAATAAACCCTAGAAAATTAGAAAATTTTCGGGTTCTCAAACTCATTTTTTTTCGGGGCGTCACAAACTCCCCTCCTTAAAAGAATGTCGTCCTCGACATTCCCTCTTGTACCAATCAAGTCAAGACATCCCGCAAAATCTCTCAAGAGTCAAATCAAACCCACAGTCCGGCATCCTAACCTTCAAGCCTAGGATACACTACAGAGATCTGAAGCCTAAGCTCTGATACCAACTGTGACAGCCCCACCTCCCCCTAAGGCGAACCAGAGGGTTCGGCGGACCGCCTGCCCGGCTCTTGCCGGGACTCAGTCGTTCACTACATTCCTCAAATGAATTACAAGAATAAACCTCTGTGGACATAAAATGATTTCCAAAACCAAATTGTACAAAACATAGGCCATCCAGTCACGTGCACAAGTACTACAAGTCCTTCCTTCGCCTTGAGCCCTGTGGAGGGGAATAAAATATTTTTGGGGTGAGCTAGAAGCTCAGCGAGTAACCAGTAAAATCATTAAACAAATATATTTCACAATGTTGCATTTCGATGATTTCGATGATGTCATGATTCAGAGATCAAATGTCCGTTTAGTGCTCTCGTGAGCCGGTGAAATCATAGCACTTGAACACCCAACGCTCAAATATTTCATTTAACATTAACTCACGAACTCACCAAAGTGAGAGCAACATCAGTGCTCCAGATAACCATGAACATGAACCATAAACAAGGTGGAGACGTTGGTGTCCAGCACAAGACTTTCCCAGAACTCATTGAAGCCAAATCATGCCATGAATTCACATGCAAGCACGCATGATATGCAATCGAATAATTAATGCAAGAAACATTTCACAAGTACTTTGGAAATAGTTTAGGGTCACTCACCTCCATGGCTCAGAAATCATCCATCAAATATCATTGCCTTGCACAAATCCAAGTCTTAGATCACAAACTCAATGCAAACAAGTCCCTTCAAAGTTCGGACAGCACTTCCCCTGAATTTGCTAACTTTTCCAGCCATCATGGCTTCATTATTTTTCTCATTCCAACCCAAAGGTATACACACAACAACAAGTTCATCCAATAGCCATTCAGCAAGCTCCAAGTAGTACTAGTACAAGTCAAGCTAGGGAAAAGTCCGGAAATGAAAGTTAAGCTCAAAACCAGAAAAACAGTTTTGACGTCATTTTGCGGTAATGGCACCAAAGGTACTACGATTGTCGGATGAAGGTACAAGACCCACCGTTTCGAAGCTAAGAGATAGGGGTACAATATTACAGAAGGTCACTCAACCCAGTTTCGAGTGTAACCAGGTCAAAAATGCAAGATACTATATCAAAAACGTAAAACAGATTCACCAAAACGTATTCTAGCGGAAACATCATAAATCCGGTTACCGAAGTCCAAATCCATAAATTCCAAAACCAGATGAATGGTAAGAAACAGGGCTAAATTTCATCAGAAGGCCTCAACAACCAATTCGGAATCAATTCCAGCCAAAACAACCAATTACAGTCGCAAATCCCAATTTCGGGTAAACCAGAACAGCAATAGTAATTTCGACTTTTCTCACTCTACGCTCCTCCGATTGACCTGAAATTTTGTAGGATCATTTAAAATGTCATTCCCTACAACTTTCATGTTTTGAGCTAAGGCCAATTCGGCCTATATCTAGGACCAAAAATTTCGGACAGAATGAAGAACCAAGAACCCTAATTTTCCAGATTTCTTCCAAAACAGAATTTACTTGCAATCTTCCACTTTTTCCACCTTCTAGAATCATTAAACATCATTTCCAATCATCATACATAACCACATAATCATACTCATATTAAAACAGAAAAATCCCCAAAAATAATAAAAGTTCATCCATCCAACCACAACTCAAAATATAATCCATCAAACCATCTCTTTAGCCATCACAAGTCTCTAATTTAGCATAATCAAGAACAAAGAAAGGATGGCTAGACATGATACCTTCAAATATCAAGAAAGGTGATGACTTGGGGATTTTTCTTCCAAAACAACTCCACCAAGAGCTTCAATTTTCCTTAACTAGCAAGTTTTATGGAGTGATTTGCAATTTAATCGGTTGGAACTCAAGATTTGGACAAGAAATTGAAGTGGAAGATGATGGATTTTCTCTCTCTTTTCTCTCAAAATTTCGTCCAAGACAAGCTAAAATGGAGAGAAATTGGGTCCAAATTGGTTTTAGTAAAGTTAGAAAAGTCTTGGTCAAAAGTCAAGGTCCAATGGTTTTGTGACAAATGGTCCTTTAGGGTTTTAATCTTATCTTTTTGTCTCTCCAATACAAATATCTTAACACATTGTAAAATAATATCACTTAATACAAAATTCCAACAAGTTGTCAAAATATAATGCATTTACCGCACTTGCGGGTCCCACGTTCAAAATAAGCTCTTAATTTCTCAAAAACTAACCGATAGTAGAAAACTCATTTTAAAACTATCTTTGCTCATAAACTTTATCTGGGGAATTTTTCTAATCAAGAAAATGTAGAAAAGGCGGGCGATTAAAAAAATAAACCCTAGAAAATTAGAAAATTTTCGGGTTCTCAAACTCATTTTTTTTCGGGGCGTCACAAACTCCCCTCCTTAAAAGAATGTCGTCCTCGACATTCCCTCTTGTACCAATCAAGTCAAGACATCCCGCAAAAATCTCTCAAGAGTCAAATCAAACCCACAGTCCGGCATCCTAAACTTCAAGCCTAGGATACACTACAGAGATCTGAAGCCTAAGCTCTGATACCAACTGTGACAGCCCCACCTCCCCCTAAGGCGAACCAGAGGGTTCGGCGGACCGCCTGCCCGGCTCTTGCCGGGACTCAGTCGTTCACTACATTCCTCAAATGAATTACAAGAATAAACCTCTGTGGACATAAAATGATTTCCAAAACCAAATTGTACAAAACATAGACCATCCAGTCACGTGCACAAGTACTACAAGTCCTTCCTTCGCCTTGAGCCCTGTGGAGGGGAATAAAATATTTTTGGGGTGAGCTAGAAGCTCAGCGAGTAACCAGTAAAATCATTAAACAAATATATTTCACAATGTTGCATTTCGATGATTTCGATGATGTCATGATTCAGAGATCAAATGTCCGTTTAGTGCTCTCGTGAGCCGGTGAAATCATAGCACTTGAACACCCAACGCTCAAATATTTCATTTAACATTAACTCACGAACTCACCAAAGTGAGAGCAACATCAGTGCTCCAGATAACCAGGAACATGAACCATAAACAAGGTGGAGACGTTGGTGTCCAGCACAAGACTTTCCCAGAACTCATTGAAGCCAAATCATGCCATGAATTCACATGCAAGCACGCATGATATGCAATCGAATAATTAATGCAAGAAACATTTCACAAGTACTTTGGAAATAGTTTAGGGTCACTCACCTCCATGGCTCAGAAATCATCCATCAAATATCATTGCCTTGCACAAATCCAAGTCTTAGATCACAAACTCAATGCAAACAAGTCCCTTCAAAGTTCGGACAGCACTTCCCCTGAATTTGCTAACTTTTCCAGCCATCATGGCTTCATTATTTTTCTCATTCCAACCCAAAGGTATACACACAACAACAAGTTCATCCAATAGCCATTCAGCAAGCTCCAAGTAGTACTAGTACAAGTCAAGCTAGGGAAAAGTCCGGAAATGAAAGTTAAGCTCAAAACCAGAAAAACAGTTTTGACGTCATTTTGCGGTAATGGCACCAAAGGTACTACGATTGTCGGATGAAGGTACAAGACCCACCGTTTCGAAGCTAAGAGATAGGGGTACAATATTACAGAAGGTCACTCAACCCAGTTTCGAGTGTAACCAGGTCAAAAATGCAAGATACTATATCAAAAACGTAAAACAGATTCACCAAAACGTATTCTAGCGGAAACATCATAAATCCGGTTACCGAAGTCCAAATCCATAAATTCCAAAACCAGATGAATGGTAAGAAACAGGGATAAATTTCATCAGAAGGCCTCAACAACCAATTCGGAATCAATTCCAGCCAAAACAACCAATTACAGTCGCAAATCCCAATTTCGGGTAAACCAGAACAGCAATAGTAATTTCGACTTTTCTCACTCTACGCTCCTCCGATTGACCTGAAATTTTGTAGGATCCTTTAAAATGTCATTCCCTACAACTTTCATGTTTTGAGCTAAGGCCAATTCGGCCTATATCTAGGACCAAAAATTTCGGACAGAATGAAGAACCAAGAACCCTAATTTTCCAGATTTCTTCCAAAACAGAATTTACTTGCAATCTTCCACTTTTTCCACCTTCTAGAATCATTAAACATCATTTCCAATCATCATACATAACCACATAATCATACTCATATTAAAACAGAAAAATCCCCAAAAATAATAAAAGTTCATCCATCCAACCACAACTCAAAATATAATCCATCAAACCATCTCTTTAGCCATCACAAGTCTCTAATTTAGCATAATCAAGAACAAAGAAAGGATGGCTAGACATGATACCTTCAAATATCAAGAAAGGTGATGACTTGGGGATTTTTCTTCCAAAACAACTCCACCAAGAGCTTCAATTTTCCTTAACTAGCAAGTTTTATGGAGTGATTTGCAATTTAATCGGTTGGAACTCAAGATTTGGACAAGAAATTGAAGTGGAAGATGATGGATTTTCTCTCTCTTTTCTCTCAAAATTTCGTCCAAGACAAGCTAAAATGGAGAGAAATTGGGTCCAAATTGGTTTTAGTAAAGTTAGAAAAGTCTTGGTCAAAAGTCAAGGTCCAATGGTTTTGTGACAAATGGTCCTTTAGGGTTTTAATCTTATCTTTTTGTCTCTCCAATACAAATATCTTAACACATTGTAAAATAATATCACTTAATACAAAATTCCAACAAGTTGTCAAAATATAATGCATTTACCGCACTTGCGGGTCCCACGTTCAAAATACGCTCTTAATTTCTCAAAAACTAACCGATACTAGAAAAATCATTTTAAAACTATCTTTGCTCATAAACTTTATCTGGGGAATTTTTCTAATCAAGAAAATGTAGAAAAGGCGGGCGATTAAAAAAATAAACCCTAGAAAATTAGAAAATTTTCGGGTTCTCAAACTCATTTTTTTTCGGGGCGTCACAAACTCCCCTCCTTAAAAGAATGTCGTCCTCGACATTCCCTCTTTGTACCAATCAAGTCAAGACATCCCGCAAAAATCTCTCAAGAGTCAAATCAAACCCACAGTCCGGCATCCTAAACTTCAAGCCTAGGATACACTACAGAGATCTGAAGCCTAAGCTCTGATACCAACTGTGACAGCCCCACCTCCCCCTAAGGCGAACCAGAGGGTTCGGCGGACCGCCTGCCCGGCTCTTGCCGGGACTCAGTCGTTCACTACATTCCTCAAATGAATTACAAGAATAAACCTCTGTGGACATAAAATGATTTCCAAAACCAAATTGTACAAAACATAGGTCATCCAGTCACGTGCACAAGTACTACAAGTCCTTCCTTCGCCTTGAGCCTTGTGGAGGGGAATAAAATATTTTTGGGGTGAGCTAGAAGCTCAGCGAGTAACCAGTAAAATCATTAAACAAATATATTTCACAATGTTGCATTTCGATGATTTCGATGATGTCATGATTCAGAGATCAAATGTCCGTTTAGTGCTCTCGTGAGCCGGTGAAATCATAGCACTTGAACACCCAACGCTCAAATATTTCATTTAACATTAACTCACGAACTCACCAAAGTGAGAGCAACATCAGTGCTCCAGATAACCATGAACATGAACCATAAACAAGGTGGAGACGTTGGTGTCCAGCACAAGACTTTCCCAGAACTCATTGAAGCCAAATCATGCCATGAATTCACATGCAAGCACGCATGTTTTGTTATTCTCTTGGTTTATCAAACTTCTCGACCAAGCCCATGCCGGCTCGAGTTGTAAGATTAGTTAAGAGAATTGGGCGTCCCCATAAGTCGAGGAGGTTCACTCCACCCGACAACAAGACACGCACGACATACACGACATGCATGGCAACACGACACGCACACGAAAACGGGTATATTTTAGTCGACGAGATTCACTCAATCGACTTTGAAAACCAAGTTAATACAAGTAAAGTTCAAGTAAAGGAGAGCGAGTGCGATAAAGTACACACTCGTCTCATCAAGTGATATTCATGTATATAAGCAGGTAAATCAAGTAAACACGACAAGTCAGTCACTTGACACTCACCAATTCAAAAGTAATTGAGCGAGAAAATCTTTAGTTGTCCCCTCCGGGATTCTTTTCAAGACTCGCTTGAGCACCTGAAGCAATTAACAAGTATTTTTCACTCACAATCTCGTATTAATCAAGAAAGGAGTTATGCTTATTTGGACTAGTCAATACCTCAAACCAAGAACCTTAGCCACTCAAAATAAAGGTTCAAAAGTGAGGTTTTATTAACACAAGAAAAACTGATTTCCTTCATGAAATCAAGTTTAAAGCGATCAATTATCATCAAGAAGGAGTAACAAGTTTTCAAATTTTCATTTTCTAAGAAATCAACAAATTTCAGCTTTGCGCGTCAAATTTAGAAAAATCAGATCTTGCACTCAGTAGGTCCAAAATTATAAAACTTGGTACCGTTGGAAACCTATTAGAAAGTACTAAAAGTTCTTAAAAGACAGTTTTCCATGAATCTAAGTGGAAGGTATTCAAAAATGAGCTTGAAGGTACAGGTTCGGCGTACAAGGCAGAATTAAGTTGGATTTCGGCCAACTTTGGAAATTCGGCACGATTCACATGTTGCAAACCGGCCTCTGAAATTTACAGCTCAATTAGTGTTACAAGTGAGGTTTATAAAAAAACAAGCGGATCAAGAATCGGAGTTTCGAGTACCGAGATACGGTAGCTCAAAGTTGAGGAAGATTCAAGACTGAAGAAGAATTTCCAGTTTTGAACCTCCAACACTAGCAATTTAATTCGGTATCGAAACGAACTTGAATTGGTGCCAAAATTGGTAGTATTTTACTCCTATATGCAAGGTATTCCACTATCAAATTTCAGGGAAAAATACCCTCGGGAAGGTAGTTAATTAGTCAACCAAAGTTCAGGAAAAATTCTAAGGCAATCTGCCTTGTGACTTTCATTTCACAATTTCAAATCGTTTAACCAAGAAAACTATCCGAACATGGTTCATTTGTGAAACAAAGGTCTAAGACTCATCCATGATACTTTTGGTAAGTGATGAGCATCAAGAACTTCAATTAATAAAATCATTCCCAAGTTTTGCCCCAAATCAGTCCAAATACTACGTTTTTCCAAAACAGGGCAGTCCTCTTGTTTTAGTCACAACTCAATCAATTTAACTCGGAATGAGGCATGGTTTAGGCGTTAGAAAATAAATTCACGGGACTAAAAGTTCACAGAAGGAAATGTTCTGAAATTTGGCAAGCAACCAGCTCAAAATTGAGCCTCAAGTTGCTGCCTCAACAAGCCATTCCAGCAAATCCGAGAGACAGGACAGCTAACTTAAAACGTTTGGTTCGGATCACTCACAAAGAATCAGAACGTACATTTTATCGCAAATTAAATCTAGGAATGTCTAGTTTCAAAGGCCACCGACGGCACTTGATTTCGACACCCGAGGATAGAGTTATGGCCAAAATACGACCACTGGACAGTTTTACCCGAAAATAATTTTCCAGCATGCCTAGTTCATGAATAAATTCATTTGCCCATCCAATCGTTAATGTTTTCCAACGAAAATTTCTACACACATAATATAACATATACACATCAGGATCATGCCAATAAATCACCAAAAATGGGCCTTATCATGGCCGAACAAAACAGGGGCAGATTCGGCAATTTCTGGTCATGACCTCTACTTGAGTTCCCAACAATAACACTCCATAAATTCATCATTATAACCATTAAACTACCATTAAATCCAACATTGATCCTCAAATCAGCAACAACAACCCAAGTGTGGGAATACAAAGAGCCCACTATCACATTTTACATCCATATCAAGCTAACCAAATGCATGCATGAACTTAACAAGGTAAGATAGCTTCCAAACTTCAAGTTTCCAAGAGTGGATCATCACTTACTTTGGGTTGATGTTCAGCAGAATTTTCGGCCCTCTATTACCCCTGAAAAACCGTGATTTCCTGCCCTTGTTTACAGCTCAAAATGCTCCTCAAGTGTCAAGCTAGGTGTGGTGCAAGTTTGGTTGAATTTGGAGATGATTTGGGGTGGTTTTGAGTGAGATTAGTGAGCAGAAATTTTGAAGCAATGGAGTTAGAGAGAGGAGGGTGTTTGGTCGGCTATGAGGAGAGAGAAGATGGAGAGAAATCTGATTTCCTTTAGCTTCCAAGAGAAGGTGAAATAAGTGGTGGAAATTCACCCAAAAGTCAACTCTCATTAGGGGCCGTTTGGTGCGATTACGGCTCGATTTTCTCGCGCGTTTGGTTCACTAATGCACTAAACCTCCAATGCATATATATTCATGTAAATATTATTCACTCTTCATTGTCCCGAAATAAGGGTCTAAAGTCCCTCAAATAAAGTCGCGCGTGTGAAAACGCGTACCGTCAATTTTAACGATATAACGCGAAACTTCCGAGAAATTCTTATAACGATTGTACTACTAACTATCACTTGAGTATTTATTCATAATATTACCTATTTTAGGACCATAGTACAAGTCTTCAATATTCCAAGCTTATTGTGCTACTACGCGGATAAAATCTCCAAGTACTATTCATTATTTTTACTAAACGTACTCCAGGAAATTAATTTTCAGAACGAGTCACTTTAAAAATATAACGAAGTTATATTTCCATGTATTTAGGTCTAATAAGGCTAGAAAATATTCCTCGTGGCAAAAATCCAATTAAATAGTTTATTAAGCCATAAATTAGGCATAAAATAATAGTTTTTACGAGTCCTCACAGTTACACTCGAAACTGGGTTAAGTGACCTTCTGAAATATTGTAGCCCTATCTTTTAGATTCGAAATGGTGGGTCTTTCACCTTCATCCGATAATCGTAGTACCTTTGGTGCCATTAACGCAAAATGAGGTCAAAAACTGTTTTTTTCAGGGTTAAAGCTAAATCATTTCCGGATTTTTCTGGTTTCCTATAATGCTTATGTATGCTTATGGAACCCTATTTCGGTAGTATTTGACATTGGTTTATGACTTGTATTCGAGTCTTATTGTGTTTATTGGAATCTAGTCATTTTCCTAGCTAAATTGCGTACTTGAATGACTTTAAGCCTAGTGAACGGCTTTTGGAAATGAGATTATTCTGTATGAGATGTTGGGACTGATTTGAGGAAATAATGAAGCCATTAATGGCTGGAAAATAGGTAAACACAAGGGATTTGCTGCCGAAATTTTACTTGAAGGCTAGTTTTGGTCCAAGTGCTTTTTGCCGCAAAATTTTATAACCCTTTTAGTTGAGTTTTGCGTTTGGTTTATGAAACCCTAGATATTTCCGACCATCAGTCCAAATGCCCCGTTTCGCTTTAAAGTCATTTTTATGCGTTTTACTCATCATTTATTGGGTTTCTTCGATTTCACCTAATTGGTTGTGCTATATTCTTTCTCGTTCAATCTTAGGTTTTCTCGGTGATTAAGGATTCTATCTAGAAGGATATTTTGCACGTTATTTTGCATAGTTAGGTGAGTGTTCCTTATTTGTTAAATGCTTCTTGACTTCATAACTTGTATTATTGACTGCTAACGTGTTAAGTGATTTTAATGATTTCCAAAACGAGCTTTCTAGGCGAGGGTGTACTTTATCGCACTCGACCTAAATAACTGTGCAATTTCAAGGATTTACTAATTGAAATGCTAGTTGCGCATGAATATAAGCCTTTTGGCTGAACTGGCCACTACCCCTTGTTACCGATCGACTCGAGCCAGAAGCGGACTCGGTCGGGCGATATGGTGACCTGGGTGAACGTTTTGGTATACTCGAGTATTACCTTTGTAGGTTGGTGGAGGTTGGTAGAGCCTGGACAATGTCCAGGAGAGGGTGAATGAAATGAACGAATGAATGAACGAACGAGGGTTTATTCCCAAAATGAAATTTTCAAATGATTGGAGGAATAAGGGGAAATGTCAGGAGAACGAATAAATGATCGAATGAATTGCTCCCTGTGAGCCGTATCCTTTTCATGAATGTTTTATCGCTTTCCATTGTAAATGTTTCGTGAAGTAGTGATATGCCATGTTAGTGTATTGGATTGATTGTTTTATTATGTGTTCGGAACCTCACTGAGCTTTTAGCTCATCCCTTTAGTTTTGTTTTCCTTAACAGGGGAAGTCACGCAAGGACGAGAGATCTGTATAGACTAGCTGGTCTAGCTTTTGATTTTTGTAATGGTTCTTGCCCTAGTGCTTGGCACGGGCCGGTTGTATGGTGGATTGGGAACCTTTGTATATTCGACGGTTGTACTTTCTTTTGAGATCGTAATGTATATAAGTTTCGTTTAAGTTTTTGGATAATTGCTATATTTTCCGTATGGGCTGGATCTGGTTTTTGCTCGAGGATGGAAGTGATCGACTGAGTCCCGGCGAGAGCTGGGCAGGCGGTCCGCCGAACCCTTTGGTTCGCCTTAGGGGGAGGTGGGGCTGTCACAATTTCCGTCTTAATTCTAGGTTTCCGTTAACACCTAACGTTATTAACACTTAAAATTAGCTATTGAAACTCAAGGAATTAATATTAAAGCAATAAAATACTCTATATCATGAAATATTAATTTAACTTAGCAAGATACAAGTAACTTAATGTTTGCACAATTAACTTATTTATATATAAAAATTATGGTCACATACTTATTTAAAAACCAACAATAGTAACGGTTATTAAGAGTCTAAAATGCAAATGCAATATGTATATATTATTTTTTTTTCAAGGTTCTCGCATGTTTGGTGGACGGAAATTGGTGTAAAGTGGAGATCTACAGACGTTATATCTTCGTGGTTGACAGAGAGTCAATAGACCTTGATCAAGCTACAGTGGAACTTGCTCATGAGAACAACCTATAGCCTTTACTATGAATATCTTTTTTGTTGTATACTTTTGCATGATCTATTTGGTTACTTGCTTAACTAGATACCGGATCATGATCTATTTGAGTGTGACTTGTTTTCTTGATATCCGGTGTATAGTATCTAGCCTATTGTTTTACCTGCTTGGTTACTTGGAACGTCACTGGACTTTTAACTCATTCCATGCAATTTGTTTTCCTTACAGGGATGAGAACATGAGAGGTTGAATTGAGGAAGGTCTCGATTTCTTCTAAGTTTGTTAGTTGCTCGAGCGAGTACTTCATAGATGTCTAGCCAACTTGTTTGGTTTGATTTTTGCAAGTTTGACTCCTTGGTTATATTATAGACTGTGTGGACATTGGAGGTCCATGAGTGTATCCGTATTGAAGGTTGTAATTGATACCGCTTGTATTATTGAGCTTTTATTTGTAAATTTTCTCGGTAGGTGACTGAGTCCTGGCGAGAGTTAGGCAGGCGGTCTGTCAAACCCTTGGGTAGCCCTAGAGGGAGATGGGGCTGTCACATTGATTATAGCTAGTTTTATGACTAAAATAAGTACTCTATGTATCCTATACCTTGTGAACTTGATTTGGGGCTTTGTGATGAGAATGAAGCCTTGAAATGGCCGGAAATTAGGGAAAATAAGGGGAAGTGCTGCTGAAAATTTTTTCCGCAGGAGACTTTGAGCAGTTTTGAGAAATCTGTTATATCTTGGTGTAGAAAAATCCAAATTGAGTTCTGTTTATTGCATTTGAAACTAGACTCATAGCTCTTTTAACCATATAAAAATCAGGGGTTGGTTCAACTCCTATAAATACCAGAAAATTTACAAAGTGTCTCAAAAAACCATGACTGTTATGTTTTGTACATGAGATAGCAGTGATTTGAATTGAAAATTTGACTAACCTATGAAAGAATTTCATGAAAATGTCTTCTAAAGCCTATTAGTACTTCGAGTCTATTTTCTAATGGTGTAAGTTTTGTGATTTTTTGACCTATGGAACTCAAGTTATACTTTTTCAAAGAATATCGCCAAAGCTGGAAAATTTTGTCAAATGAATTGAGTGGAAATTGGAAAACTTTGACAAAACTTTTCTAGGTCTTAAACTTTAATTGGTGTGATTTTGGATGGTTTTGTGGCCTTAAACAAGTGTACTTCTGTGAGACCCCGTAAATTTTCTTATTTTCTAGGTTTTATTCTATTTAATTGCATGCTTTTCCGCATTTTCTTTATTAGGAAAATTTTCTAGATAATTTTTATGAGTAAATATAGTTTTTAAATTATTTTTCTAGTATCGGTTAGTTTTTGAGAAATTAAGAACGTGTACCGGACGTGGGACTCGCTAGTGCGGGAAGTTCGGTAAAATTCGACCAGTTAGGTTAAGTTTTGTATACCGGGTTTATTTTACCAAGTGTTAAGAGATAATTAGAGGATACCGAATGGATGAGAGTTGGAGAGACAAAAGGATAGCTTTGCATTAATGAGAGTGACATGTGTCAATTGGTGATTCAATCTTGATTTTGACCACTATTCATCACTTTACCAATTAAACTAAAAATTGACCCAAAATTATCCTTCATTTCAAGCTTCTTGGTCGGCCATCTTCAAGAGGAAAAGAAGAGAAAACTCACAACTTTCTTGCCTCCAATCTTGTTCAATCTCCTAATTCAACCGATTAAACTTGGATTTCCTCCATAAAAACCCTTAGTTTAGTGGTAGTAAGGTTGGTTGTGGAGTGATTTGGAAGACCTAGGTGCTAAGTTGGTTCTTTTCTTGAGTTTCCAAGGTAAGTGACCAAGATACCTTTCCTTCGATCTTAATGATGTTCAATTGGTAGCTTGTGTGAGTTAAAGAGCTAGTTTTAAGTGATATTTCATGACTCTTGGTTGAGATTGGGGAATTTTTCTATTTATTCATGATTTTTCTGTTTTTATATGTTTAGCATTGTGTGGCCATGGATGATGGCTTGGGATAGTCTAGAATGAAGCCATAGTGCGTAAATTGTAGCTAATTGCGGAAAATGTCCACTTTGTGCGGAAAATTCCAGATTAGGGTTTCAATTAACCCCATTCTGCCCGGTACTGTTTCTCCTAGTTAGAGGCCGAATTGGCCTTAGTATAAAACATAAATTGTAGAGAATGATTTTTTATAGTTGCCTGCAAAATTTCAGCCCAATCGGAGCAACGTAGCCTATGAAAAGACCGAAATACCCCTGCTACCCTGTTTCTGTCCGAAACTGATAATCAGCTTCTGTAATTGGTTAGTTTGACCGGGATTACTACTGATTTGGTTGTCAATGTCTTCTTAAGAATTATAGCCTGGTATCTTAGCTTTCAGATGGCTTTGCAATCACTTGAATTGGAGTCGTATGTACTGAGATATGATTGAATGAATCAGGACTGCTAGTTGAATTTCACAGTAAACTTTGAACTGCAAAATCTGGGGTTGTTTTGGTAAATTTGACCTAGATACATTGTAAAATGGACTGAGTAGCCTTCATCAAAGTTGTAGCCCTCTGTCTTAGCTTCGAAGCGGTATAAATTGTACATCCATCTGATAATCTTAGTGCCGGTTGTGTCCAATACGCTAAACGACGTCAAAACTATTTTTGGGTTTTAGGGCCTAACTTTCATTTCCGGACTTTCCCTAGCTTACTTTGGTACTTATACGTTCTAATGGAGCCTTATTTTTGGTAGTATGTGGATTCAGGTTATGACTCGTATTCGAGTCTCATTGTGCTTGTTTGAATGTTTTAGGGCGTGACGGTGATTCAAGACGCTCTTTGGGCGGAAGTGTATGAAATTTCATTTGCTTGTTTGGTGAGTGTACCACTCACTTGCTTGTTACTATGTGGCTTTGTTACACTTGAAATTGATGCCTTGAATGCTTATTTGCACCGTTGAAATTGGTTCAAGTGAGGGTGTACCTGATCACTCTCACCCTTTATGTCTTACATATGACTGTTTACTGTGTTACTTGAATGGTATATGAGTATATTGGAATTGGTGTCGGTTGGACGAGTATCCAACGGCCATTACTGTTCTCACTGAGCTCAACCCCATTGGTGGTCCATTGAATCGAGCCGGCAAGGGTTTGGTGACGAGCCATGGGGACTTTATATGGAATCTTGTAGTATGAGATTCTCGATTCCGGTATACTCGAGTATTACCAATTTTTCACTGTTTGGAGTTCGGGCCCGGTAGGGGTATGTTGGGTGGAAGGAATGGAAGTAAAGTGGAGTCTACGATTGGTTATATTTTGTACATTGACGGAGGGTCAATGAGATACGATCAAGTATGGCGAGCGAGGAAAGGGGCTCTTGAGAGCCGTCCGTATCCTTTTACCATTGTTATTGATATGTGACTTTATTTAGCTTCCTTATTGAATGATTTGGGATTGATCGACTCCATGCATAATTGAACTTCCTTGCTTGAGTGAAAGTATCTCACTGGGCATAAGCTCACCCTATTTTCTTTTGTTTTCCTTACAAGGGTTTGAAACTTTTGAGAGACTAGGACCTTTGGTTGCCGAGTTGAGCTTGAGTAAATACATTTTGAATAGCTCTTTATTGGGCAAAACCTTAAGTGCAATTGGATCCAACCTTTTTGTTTGAGTTGTAATTTGCAAACCGGACTTGTATAAACTTGTTGGATAACTTTTGTATGCTATTCTGATGTGTCCGGCACTGTTCATGTCAGTTTCGATTTTCGTTTCTTTTATTTTGTGATTTTGACTTGTTTGAGCGCGCTTTTATTTTTCCGGAATGTTTTAGATCGTGTTTATCTGCACCGTTAGTCCTGGCGAGAGCTGGGCAGGCAGTCCGCTAACCTCTTTGGTTCGCCTTAGGGGAAGGTGGGGCTGTCACAACTTCATAACCCTAGAATGCACTTGGACATTCTTCGATTGGCTTTCAAGTTTGTGTTTTGAGGGGTTGATTTTAGATAGGCATATGGCTCATGATTAAGGCTAAAGTGGGCACCTTATTAACCTAAGTTTTTGAATGATCAGACCATGATATCTTGTTTTGGTTACTTTTAGGGTTTAACGGTGGGAAAGAGCACGACCCGGAGTCGAACGTTTAGCTTTGGTCTACTTTAAAAGGTGAGTGTTCCTTGCATGTGTACGCTTTAAATAATGTGGAATGTTGTGAATGTTGTCTAAATGTTAAATGCTTTCCAATGATTGCTAAATGGATTTTTGATGGGCGAGTGTGTACTTTATCACACTCTACCCACGCAAAAGTGAATTTTTAATGATTGAATGCTACTTGTGCATGAATGTAAGCCTTTTTGGCTGAATTGGGCCCTTGCTCTTCGTTGCCAGTCGACTCGACCCAAAAGCAGACTCGATCGAGCGGCTGGTAACCCTGGGATAATGTTTGGTATACTCGAGTATTACCACGAAGTCTGGTAGAGAACTGGCCAGTGAATTCAATGCAATAAAAACAAATGAATGAATGACATAAACATTGAAGGAGTTTTCACTTGCAAATGTTTTCTAATGTCGGAGGCATAAGAAAAATGGTTGGCGAATGAATGAATGAATGGCTCCAAGTGAGCACGTATCCTTCAATGAATGAATGATTGATTCTTAAATGACTGCTTGTTACTGTGCCAAGTGTGCAAAGTGCTAAATGTAAATGTTTTCGTGTATGCCTACTTGATTGCTTACTTGGGAACCTCACTGAGATTTTAGCTCTTCTATTAGTTTGTTTTCCTTACAGGGGTGGAGCCCGGAGCAAGTAGGCATGAACTAGTATATATAATCTCTTGTACTTGTACTTTTGTAGATGAGATGTATTTGGAATCTTTAGAATGTAATCCTATGTTTTACTTTTGGATTGTTTTGAATTGTTGGTTGGAAATGGAACTTTTATGTTAATTTCGAGGCTTGGAAGGCTATTTCAAAAACATTAGTGAGTGAATCCTGGCGAGAGTTGAGCAGGCAATCCGCCAAATCCTTGGGTTAGCTCTAGGGGAAGGTGGGGTCGTCACAAATAGACCTAGAATCAAACAAAATTACAAAATGAACTTCCAAAGGCAACTGATCCAAAGACTCCCATAAGTGCTCCTGTAGGCCCTACAGACCTGCAATTTTATCAGTAGACAAATTAGCCTCTTTGTAAATATGTGAAATCATAGCGTTTAATGTCTCCAACAATAAGTTGATCCAACACAGATAATTACATAAAAGCCATTTTGCCAAACCCTTAGATGAAACTAACCGAACAAAACCTCATAATCAATCTCAACTTGAATTGGTTGAAAGGATCGCTCAACACAAACCTCCAATCCACGTAAAAAAACCAATGCTTTGGCTATAATCACATCACTCTCCCCAAACTCCTTATAAAAAGCAACAACCAACTTTCCATTATGATCTTGAACCAAACCTCCTCTAGAGGCGCAACCTTTTTGAACACTTGCATTCATATTCAGTTTAAATGACTATGCAGGTGGTGGCGACTGTGAGAACCCGTTTTGCCCTAATATTTTCCTAGGGTTTTTCCCCCCCTTAAATTTCATGTTTTCTGCATTTTCTGGCCTAGGAATATTTTCTTGGTGGATTTCATGAGCAGTTATAGTTTTTTAGATGATTTTTCTAGTATTGGAGAGTTTTTAGAAAATTAAGACTAGATATTGGACGTGGGACCCACTAGTGCGAAAAGTTCGGGAAAATTCGGCCAATACGGTTAAGTTTCGGATACTGTGGAAAATTTATCGGGTGTTAAGAGATAAGTAGTATGTGTGAAGTGATTGATGTGAGAGAGAAAAGAATGATAAGAATGCATTTAATGAGGTGACAAGTGTCACATAAGTATTGGTTTGACCTTAAGAAATACTATTCACATTTTTGACCTTTGACCCAACTTGGTTATATATCTTCAAAAATCACAAAAATGCACCATTTTTCACTCTTGATGGCCGAACCTCTCAAGCTCAAAGAAGGAAGGAAATTCTTCAACTTTTAGCTTCCATTTCACTCAATCTTCCACAACTAATCACCTAGAATAGATTCTACTCCATAAAATTCTTCCTTCTAGTGATAGTAAGTTGTTTGGTGAACTTTGTTTGAAGGACTAAGGTGCACAACATCTTCCTCTCTCTTGGTTCTTGGTAAGTGAAGCTTGAAACACCCTACTACACCTAATGATGCTTATGTTGTGCTTATTAGTGATAAGAGTGCTGAAATTTCTGGTTTTTATCTTGATTTGAAGAGTTTTGGTGAAGTTTTTATTTTATTGGGAATTTTTCTGGTTTAATATGAATGGGATGTTGTGGCCTTGTATGATGAATGGTAATGGCTGATAATGACTCTATGAGGTGTATTGGATAGGAAAATGTAATCAATTTTGGATTTGGATGGAAAATGGAAAGTTAGGGTTCATATTATTCCCAATTCTGTCCGAAATTTTAGGTCATAGCTAGAGGCCGAATTGGACTTTACTCAAAACATGAAAGTTGTAGGTATTGGTGAGTATGAAGTGCCTACAAAATTTCAGGGCATTTGGAGTGGTATAGAGAGAGTTATGCCGTTTTTACTGTTGCTGTTTTTGGTGAACAGAATGTGCGGAACTGCGATAGTAATTGCCTGTTTTGACTGGATTTGGTTTGGATTTTTAAGTTGGTGTCTTCTGATGAAATGTAGCTGGATATCTTAGCTAACTTATGCCTTTGGAATTTCGGCATTTGGACCTGTGTAGGCTGAGATTGACGTATTACAGTTTTGTGTGATTTGGGAACCTGCAATTTCGGTTCTGGTTTGGTATTTGGCACTTTTGACCTAGTTGTGCTAGGATTTGGACTGAGAGGCCTTCTACATTGTTGTAGCCCTGTTTCATAGCTTCGAAATGGTGGGTCTTACACCCCCAACCGATAATTGTAGTGAGAGTTGTGCCATTACCGCATTATGACGTCAAAACCGGTTTTCTTATCAAGGCCAACATTAAAGCCTTTCTTAATTTCTGGTTTGCTTTCATGCTAGTATATGTTTATAAAACCCTATTGGGGTTGTGAATTGGTGTTGTTTATGGCTCGGTATGGTTTCTTGTTTTATGATATTGTGAGCTATGGAACGGCTCTTGACATGAAATGCTTATATGTGTGTTGTTGGGTTGTGATTGAAGAAAAATAATGAAGCCTTATGGCTGGAGAATTTGGTAAACACAAAGGGCATGCTGCCCGCATTTTTACTCGAAATTTAGAAAACTATATTCTCGACTTGAGTAAAGGTTACGTATTTAACACTTGAATTTCCATGCATGAAACCCTATTGGGTTATAATTGGCTTGGCTTTGTGACTCGTTATCGAGTCTTATGGTAATTGTTCACTTGTTCTAGGAGGAAACGGTGGTGCACGACGTTCGTTTAACGACGGTGCATGAAACATCATTTTCTCACTTGGTGAGTATACTACTCACTTAATTGTTACTATGTGGCTTTGCTAAATGTATATGTGATGCCTTGAAGGCTTACTTGGATATTGGAATTGATTAAGGTGAGGGTGTACTTGACTGCCCTCACCCCTTTTGATAGTATCACTGATTGGCTACCGTTTTACTGCATTACTGAACTTGATATACTGGATACTGAATTCCATTCTTGGAAACTGATTTGGTGTCATTTGGGCGAATGTCCAATGGCTTCACTGTATTACTGAGCTCAACCCCGTTTGGTAGTCAATTGGATCGAGCCGGCGAGGGCTTGGTCGTGAAAATTGTCATGCCACGGGGACTGTACTGAGGAACCTTGTGGTAATGAGACCTTTGGTTCCGGTATACTCGAGTATTACCAAAATGACTGAATGGAGTGCGGGCCCGGTTGGGGTATGTTGGGTGGAAGGAATGGAAGTGAAGTGAGGTCTACGGTTTGGTACTTTTAACATTGACGGAGGGTCAATGAGTGTGGATCAAGAATGTAAGCGTGGAAATGGGCTCTTGAGAGCCGACCGTATCCTTTCACTGAATTGCTTTACTTCGAAATTGTATACTTGACTTGAATGGTTATGCTTATGTGATCTTAACTGCTATTGTGATAGTTGCTCACTGAGCTTTAGCTCACACCGTTCCATTTGTTTTCCTTACAGGAAAATGAACACTTTTGGAAAAGATTGTAATAGTTGAATGACAAGTTGAGCTCATGTACATGTATTTTGAATAGCTCCTTGAGGGTGAAACCCTAAGTGTTTTGTTTCCTCCAATGTTTGGTTTGTAATTGGTTATTGTACATGTATGGATTAGTTGGATATTTTGGTATGCCGATTTGGCTTGGAATGTTGGATTTCAATGTATATATGCTTGGTTGATGTTTGGCTGAACTTTGAATCGATTTGGATTTCAAACGGCAAAAGGAAAATTTTGAACGAAAAGTCACTGGACTGAATCCGGCCAGGAATCCGGCCAGAAACTGGCCGGATTGCCGGCCGGATTGCGGAGGGTTTTGGAGAACATTTTGGATTGCTCTCGGCCTAGTATCCGGCCGAGAATCCGGCCGGAAATCCGGCCAGATTCCGGCCGGATTCTGACGTGGCCTGCACTATTCATCTTCGGCAATTTTTTCATTTTTTTATTTTGACTCTTTTGACTTGTTTACGTGCAATGGGATGTTCCGGAACGTTATAGATCGACGTAAACTGTACCGTAGTCCTGGCGAGAGCTGGGCAGGCAGTCCGCTAACCCCTTTGGTTCGCCTTAGGGGAAAGTGGGCTGTCACAGGTGGTATCAGAGCCACTTCGCGTGGTCTCTGCGTGGAGTGAGACTGGGCCAAGTGGTGGTGTGGTCCTAATTTCATGAATATGTCTAAGTGCTCGTTTGAGCATAAGTTATGAACCGGGCATGTGATAAGTGTACGAATCATTATCATGGGACTCGAGAAAGCTAGGTATGTATGTCGGGTAGGAATCTTTAATAAGGATGGTTTACTCTTGGGACCGGCCGGCTCGAGATGTGAATTATCTTAGACGAGATTCTCGCGCCCGGATACGAAAGATATGAAGGCCTAGGTTAGAAAGGATTAGGTGAACTAGAAAGGCGATTCTATGGAACTTCGTGTGGTTTGTTCGGGTGGTTAAGCGTGATCGACCTTGATTAAGATATAAATATTTGGACGAAACCCTAGAAGGGGAAAAGCGTTTCGTGAGTCCTTTTGTACTTGTGACCTAGGTGTCTATAGTACTTTTGGAAGACCCTATTGTTTCATGCAATGACTTCATATGTACTTGACTGACTGTTCCGTATGATTGCTTAACTTGGTTATGTGATCTATGTATACGTGGTATATGTTTAAATGCTCTTCGCGGTAATTGTTTGAGTTACTTATTCTTGTTTCCTTGTTCCTGTCTGGTGCTACGGAAAGGAGGGTTAGGTGCCCTTTAACAGTATATCTATTTGGTGACTTAGATTGACTTAGATTGATGGAAGGCACTCGGAGTGGTCGAGGCCGTGGACGCAGAACTAGACAACCTACACCGGTTAGGGGTGCGGGGGAAACCTCGACTGGACCTGATCCTGAACCCCAAGCCGACCCTAATGCCCAGATAGCTGCTGCTATGCAGCAAATGACAAACCTGCTTGCACAAGTAGTGCAGCAACAAGCTCAGAACCCAAACCCTAACCCTGGAAACCCCGGAAACCCTGGCCATCATATTGAGAGCGAAGATAGAGCTCTAGAACGTTTTCAAAAGTTTTCCCCTCCAAAGTTTATTGGGGGACCCGACCCTGATGTGGCTGAGAAATGGCTGGAGAAAATGGTTGATATATTCGCGGCCCTACACTACCCGGACGAACGGCAGGTCACTTTTGCCGTGTTTCAACTTGAAGGGGCTGCCCGTTCCTGGTGGAACGTCATCAGGCAGAAATGGGAACGGGAGCAGACGCCGAGGACTTGGGTGAACTTCATCCGAGAATTTAATGCAAAATTTTTCCCTCCTCTAGTCCAGGAGAGGAAGGAGGACGAGTTCATTAGGCTCCGCCAAGGGGCTCAAACTGTGGCGGAATATGAGAGTCAATTTACCCGTTTATCCAAGTTTGCGCCTGAGTTGATCTTGACCGAGCAACGAAGAATACGGCGATTTGTCCAGGGCCTGAACGTAGAAATCCAGAAGGATCTCGCGGCAGCCCAAATTAACGCCTTCAGTGAAGCAGTGGAAAAGGCACAACGGGTAGAGAATGCTAGGCTCCAGGTGAAAAACTTTCAGGCGAAAAAGAGAGGATTTCCTGGAAACAATTCGGGACTGGAGGATGAAAGTATCCCTCCCAAATTTGGGCGGGGAACGGGAGGAGTGAGGATGCCGGAAATGTCACCAGAGAGGCCGTCAAGAGGAGGCTCAGCTTCTGCAGCACGCGGACCCTGCGGGTATTGCGGAAAATTAAACCACTCGGAGGACAATTGCTGGAGGAAAGGAGGAAAATGCTTGCTCTGTGGGAATGCCGAACATCAAATTGCTAACTGTCCAGCTCGCCTGCGCGAGAGGCAAGGGACTCTGCCACCAACCACGACCCACCCTGACCAGTCGAAGGGGGACAAGGATGGATCGAACGTGTCTTCTCGGGTGTACTCCTTAGATGTTGACTCATCAGAGGACGTGGAAGGTAAGAATTTAATGAACCTGGCCAGTGAAGGGGTACAGATCAGTATACTGCTCAATTTAATCCCGGAGTAGTCAATGATAAGGAATTTCGGGGACGAAATTCTTTTAAGGGGGAGAGAGTGTGAGAACCCGTTTTGCCCTAATATTTTCCTAGGGTTTTTCCCCCCCTTAAATTTCATGTTTTCTGCATTTTCTGGCCTAGGAATATTTTCTTGGTGGATTTCATGAGCAGTTATAGTTTTTTAGATGATTTTTCTAGTATTGGAGAGTTTTTAGAAAATTAAGACTAGATATTGGACGTGGGACCCACTAGTGCGAAAAGTTCGGGAAAATTCGGCCAATACGGTTAAGTTTCGGATACTGTGGAAAATTTATCGGGTGTTAAGAGATAAGTAGTATGTGTGAAGTGATTGATGTGAGAGAGAAAAGAATGATAAGAATGCATTTAATGAGGTGACAAGTGTCACATAAGTATTGGTTTGACCTTAAGAAATACTATTCACATTTTTGACCTTTGACCCAACTTGGTTATATATCTTCAAAAATCACAAAAATGCACCATTTTTCACTCTTGATGGCCGAACCTCTCAAGCTCAAAGAAGGAAGGAAATTCTTCAACTTTTAGCTTCCATTTCACTCAATCTTCCACAACTAATCACCTAGAATAGATTCTACTCCATAAAATTCTTCCTTCTAGTGATAGTAAGTTGTTTGGTGAACTTTGTTTGAAGGACTAAGGTGCACAACATCTTCCTCTCTCTTGGTTCTTGGTAAGTGAAGCTTGAAACACCCTACTACACCTAATGATGCTTATGTTGTGCTTATTAGTGATAAGAGTGCTGAAATTTCTGGTTTTTATCTTGATTTGAAGAGTTTTGGTGAAGTTTTTATTTTATTGGGAATTTTTCTAGTTTAATATGAATGGGATGTTGTGGCCTTGTATGATGAATGGTAATGGCTGATAATGACTCTATGAGGTGTATTGGATAGGAAAATGTAATCAATTTTGGATTTGGATGGAAAATGGAAAGTTAGGGTTCATATTATTCCCAATTCTGTCTGAAATTTTAGGTCATAGCTAGAGGCCGAATTGGACTTTACTCAAAACATGAAAGTTGTAGGAATTGGTGAGTATGAAGTGCCTACAAAATTTCAGGGCATTTGGAGTGGTATAGAGAGAGTTATGCCGTTTTTACTGTTGATGTTTTTGGTGAACAGAATGTGCGGAACTGCGATAGTAATTGCCTGTTTTGACTGGATTTGGTTTGGATTTTTAAGTTGGTGTCTTCTGATGAAATGTAGCTGGATATCTTAGCTAACTTATGCCTTTGGAATTTCGGCATTTGGACCTGTGTACGCTGAGATTGACGTATTACAGTTTTGTGTGATTTGGGAACCTGCAATTTCGGTTCTGGTTTGGTATTTGGCACTTTTGACCTAGTTGTGCTAGGATTTGGACTGAGAGGCCTTCTACATTGTTGTAGCCCTGTTTCATAGCTTCGAAATGGTGGGTCTTACACCCCCAACCGATAATTGTAGTGAGAGTTGTGCCATTACCGCATTATGACGTCAAAACCGGTTTTCTTATCAAGGCCAACATTAAAGCCTTTCTTAATTTCTGGTTTGCTTTCATGCTAGTATATGTTTATAAAACCCTATTGGGGTTGTGAATTGGTGTTGTTTATGGCTCGGTATGGTTTCTTGTTTTATGATATTGTGAGCTATGGAACGGCTCTTGACATGAAATGCTTATATGTGTGTTGTTGGGTTGTGATTGAAGAAAAATAATGAAGCCTTATGGCTGGAAAATTTGGTAAACACAAAGGGCATGCTGCCCGCATTTTTACTCGAAATTTAGAAAACTATATTCTCGACTTGAGTAAAGGTTACGTATTTAACACTTGAATTTCCATGCATGAAACCCTATTGGGTTATAATTGGCTTGGCTTTGTGACTCGTTATCGAGTCTTATGGTAATTGTTCACTTGTTCTAGGAGGAAACGGTGGTGCACGACGTTCGTTTAACGACGGTGCATGAAACATCATTTTCTCACTTGGTGAGTATACTACTCACTTAATTGTTACTATGTGGCTTTGCTAAATGTATATGTGATGCCTTGAAGGCTTACTTGGATATTGGAATTGATTAAGGTGAGGGTGTACTTGACCGCCCTCACCCCTTTTGATAGTATCACTGATTGGCTACCGTTTTACTGCATTACTGAACTTGATATACTGGATACTGAATTCCATTCTTGGAAACTGATTTGGTGTCATTTGGGCGAATGTCCAATGGCTTCACTGTATTACTGAGCTCAACCCCGTTTGGTAGTCAATTGGATCGAGCCGGCGAGGGCTTGGTCGTGAAAATTGTCATGCCACGGGGACTGTACTGAGGAACCTTGTGGTAATGAGACCTTTGGTTCCGGTATACTCGAGTATTACCAAAATGACTGAATGGAGTGCGGGCCCGGTTGGGGTATGTTGGGTGGAAGGAATGGAAGTGAAGTGAGGTCTACGGTTTGGTACTTTTAACATTGACGGAGGGTCAATGAGTGTGGATCAAGAATGTAAGCGTGGAAATGGGCTCTTGAGAGCCGACCGTATCCTTTCACTGAATTGCTTTACTTCGAAATTGTATACTTGACTTGAATGGTTATGCTTATGTGATCTTAACTGCTATTGTGATAGTTGCTCACTGAGCTTTAGCTCACACCGTTCCATTTGTTTTCCTTACAGGAAAATGAACACTTTTGGAAAAGATTGTAATAGTTGAATGACAAGTTGAGCTCATGTACATGTATTTTGAATAGCTCCTTGAGGGTGAAACCCTAAGTGTTTTGTTTCCTCCAATGTTTGGTTTGTAATTGGTTATTGTACATGTATGGATTAGTTGGATATTTTGGTATGCCGATTTGGCTTGGAATGTTGGATTTCAATGTATATATGCTTGGTTGATGTTTGGCTGAACTTTGAATCGATTTGGATTTCAAACGGCAAAAGGAAAATTTTGAACGAAAAGTCACTGGACTGAATCCGGCCAGGAATCCGGCCAGAAACTGGCCGGATTGCCGGCCGGATTGCGGAGGGTTTTGGAGAACATTTTGGATTGCTCTCGGCCTAGTATCCGGCCGAGAATCCGGCCGGAAATCCGGCCAGATTCCGGCCGGATTCTGACGTGGCCTGCACTATTCATCTTCGGCAATTTTTTCATTTTTTTATTTTGACTCTTTTGACTTGTTTACGTGCAATGGGATGTTCCGGAACGTTATAGATCGACGTAAACTGTACCGTAGTCCTGGCGAGAGCTGGGCAGGCAGTCCGCTAACCCCTTTGGTTCGCCTTAGGGGAAAGTGGGGCTGTCACAGCGACAAAGCAATGGTATAATGTCTTAAAGTTCTAATACAAAATCCTTAAAAAGTGAGTTAGTCAAGTCAATCTCATTCGTATTCATTTTTTCGAACCATCAGATTTGTGGCATCAATGTACTAACTCCTCGCTTCATGTATATGAATTTTGGAAACTTCTTCCCTACAAATACCATACTTCAATTCCCGTTGATGCATTATGCGTTCCGCCTCCTTCACCCGAGAGAAAATATTACCAAATACATCTCTATTCCATATTGAAAAAAATTGAACCATCCCAACACTAATAACTGGCTATTCCCATTTTTCCTTAACAACGTCTAAAAATTTCAGATGCTACTGCCAAACATTTAAAAATTGAAAAGAGGAAAAACAAGGAGAGATAAACCCATATCTACTTAATAAAGGAGCATGGTTCCGCCTTCCTCGAGCCAAGTGAAAAAATCGAGAAATTTCATATTTATCAATCTACAACATATTTGCTAATGCCTTGTCTAACCGCTGCCAAACCACCACGTTTGTCCAAGTAAAAGGATGACCATCAAATTCCAAAGCTAAAAGAGAACAATTGCTTATAGCCGAATTAAATTCTTCTATATTTAGGATCTTTGCAGGTGCTTTCTCCATCCTCTCTTTAGGTATAACTATAACATTACGACCTCTTGCTAAAAGCCATGGGACATTATCATCCTTAGTCAAGTCTATTGCCTGCCAGAGAGATCTCCTATCTATCTAAGTATATTTTGAATAAATTGCCAAAACAAACACCATGATACCTAAGCTAAAAGTAATAGACATGACACACTACTTTGCATATTTTGAAAAATCTATAAGGATGTCACAGTTCGAAAAAATCAAATTTTACCATCAACAAAAGATTAAGCTTTATCAAAATTCAACATGATTGGCACATTTTTAACTGCAACACATCAATAATTGGTTCAATTAAAACCAGCAAATGCACTACATTATCAATACAAAGCTTATGTAAGTATCTTTGTGAATCTCGTCGAGAAATCCCTCTAATATTCCACACCAGCAAGTTAATGGGATTTATCATTGATGCTTAAAAAAGCTTTAACTTGTGAACGAAGTATCAAAAGTTTCTTCTGATGGTTTATGGGTCGGCCATTTTTTTTCCAAACTTGTTCAATAATTCCATATCCTTCATGTGACGACCCCCACCTCTTCCTAGGGCGTACCCCAGGGTTTAGCGGACCGCCTGCCCAACTCTCGCCAGGACTCGCTCACTCACTTCAAGAAAACAAGTTACAACTTCAAAAGCAAATGAAACAATAGTTTCCAAATTTAGAATGTACATTTATATCCAATTCCAACTCAACGTTCATACATTTCCAATTATAACAAAAGATTCAAGTTCTAGAGCGCTTGCAACCCAAATCGAGCCTTAGCGCGAGTACAATCATAAAAATTCAAAAAACTAGACTTCGCTAGCCTGTACCAGCCTCACGCCCGGGCTCAATTCCCCTATAAAGAAGACAAAACTAATAGGGCGAGCCAAATCTCAGTGAGGTTCCAAATAGCATGCAAGAATCAAGTAGCAAGTTGACCACTACGTAAAACTTAAAATATCAAAGTAGCAAACATAAGAGTTCATAAAAATAAGCAATAACACTTCAAATAGCAAATCATTAAATATCCACATTTCCAGGTAAAAGGATACAGTTGTCCTTGCGAGTTAGCTCCGCCATAGTTTCACCAAGTAGTAGTTGACACTTCGTCAACTTTCAAATAGAGTAACCAGTCTAGTAGATCACCACTTAACTCACAATCTCCTTCCACCAATCAACCCCTTACCAGGCCCGAACTCTAAAATAACAGTGTGGTACTACTTGAGTATACGGAATCCAGTGGATCATATCCAAACAATTACACAATAAATAATAAACGATAAACAATAAACAGTACCTATGGCTTGCCAGTCTCCTTGACCAAGCCCTTACTAGCTCGATTCAACTGACTAACCAATAGGGTTAGAATCCTGGGCAGTATTCAAGTCATGCACATATATATATCAAACCATTTGTAACCAACACACAATAATAAGTCACATTAGGGCAAGTGCGATAAAGTACACCCTTGCCCTATCGAACAAAGTGATTCATTCAAGTAATAATGTGAGAACCCGAAAATCTTCTGAATTTCTAGGCTTTATTTTCTTTCTTTGCACCCGTTTTCTATATTTTTGTTATTATGTTAACTTTAGAGATACTTTTATAAGTAAATATACTTTTTAAATTATTTTTCTAGTATAAGTTAGTTCATGAGATATTAGAAGTGTATATTGGACGTGGGACCCGCTAGTGGCGTTAAGTGCGATAAATTCAACCAATTAGGTTACGTTTTGTATACCGGGATTAATTTACTAGGTGTTAAGAGATAATTAGAGGTTACTTAGATGGTTTAATCTTGGAGAGACAAAAGGATAAGCTTGAACCATTAAGAGTGCCATGTGTTGCGACCCAGTTGGATGGTTGACTTGCCTAACTTTCTTACCTTTACTAAAAGAACAATTTTGACCCAAAATCATCTCCAATTTTCATCCTCTTGGCTGAACCTCTTAGGGAGAAAAATGAAAGAGAGCTTCAACTTTCATCTTCTATTTCTTGCTTACAACTTGAAATCCAACCGATTAAATCTCGAATTTGTCCACTAAAGAGACTTGCTAAGGGAGTTTCAAGGTCTTGGTGGAGTTGTTTTGGAAAGAAAAACCCTAAGTTATCATCTTTCTTGAGGTGTCAAGGTACTTTGCTTACAAACTTCCTCTTTACTTCAATTAATTGATAAGTAGTGTCTTATAGTTGTCATAGATGCTACTTTGTGGAAGATTTCATGGATTAAAGTGGAGTTAGCTAAATTTCTAATTTTTTTGGGAATTTTTCTGTTTTCATATGATGATTATGGTTGGCCTTGGATTGATGGCTCTAAGTTGTGTTAAATGGATCCCTTGTGCGTTAATTGCGGTTATTTGCGGAAAATTTCAGCTTTAGGGTTCCAATCTGCCCTGTTCTGGCCGGCTTTATTAGTGCATGTTAGAGGCCGAATCAGGCTTAGGTTAAAACATAAAAGTTGTAGAAAATGATGTTAAATAGCTGTCTGAAAGATTTCAGCTCAATCAGAGTACTGTATCTTATGAAATGACCGAAATACTTGACTGCCCATGAACCTTGTTTCGCGGACAGATTTCTGTTTTCATGGAGATTTCCATTTTTGACCATGAAAATGCATGATTTAGCTTTGGAGATCTTCATAAGAAATGTAGGTTTATGTTTTGGGTTCGAAACTCCATAAGATTCGTTTCAATCCGATAAGTGTAGCTTCAGTTGTACTTATTGTGCCGAAAGGTGTATTCTATAGTCAATAATGTGTATGTGGTTGATTTGAGATGAATTGGTATTGCTTGCAGGATGAAAAAGTAAGAAAATGTAGGGGATATGTTGTCCAAATTTTGGGAATGTTGGATTCCTTCGAGTTTGGTTTGATTTGGGATATATATAAGATAGGCTTTTGGGGTTATTCGAGCCCTAGATTTTCATATTACCTTTTGTTCCCGAAATCATGTTTTGCACACTTGCATGAGTAATTAGTTGGCGAGGTCTACGACTTGTAGTCGAGCCTCATTTGTGCATTTTATTTGCTGGAATTGCAGCTATGGGAACCCTAATTGTTTACCTTGGCTATTCTAGGGTTTTTTGGTGATTAGAGCCCTACCTTGGTTGAAACTCTGCTTTAACTGGTGAGTGTACCACTCCCCTGAATTGTTGTTTAATTGGTTCATCTATACTTGAAATGTGTGACATGGATAACTATGAACTCTGTTATTCTGAATGAGACGAGGGTGTACTTTATCATACTCGTTCTCTTGCCTGTACTGAATGAACTGGAATCTATTACTTGTACTTGTTATGAACTTGAACTTGTTACTTGCGCTTGTTATGTGATCGTTTGGAAGTGTGTCCAACGATCTTCCTGTTAACTTGAGCTCAACCTCATGAGGAGTTAATTAAGTCGAGCCAGTAAGGGCTTGGTCGAGGTAATTGACAATCCATGGGTGCCTATTCCTGGGGAATCTTTGGGTATTGAGACTCTTGATTCCGATATACTTGAGTATTACCATTCCTGTTCCCGTTCAGCGTTCGGGCCCGGTAAGGGGTATGTTTGGTGAACGGAATTTTGGCGTAAGAGGGGTCTACGGACATGAGTGTGTCATTAAACGTTGACGGAGAGTCAACGAGGCTGGATCAAGTATTGCAACGAGGATTTGGCTCCTGAGAGCCACCTGTATCCTTTAGATTGTGGTATTCGTTCATTTCTCTTACTTGATGTGTATATGTGCCCTAGAAGTGTTTTCTCATGATTTCTACTGTTATACTTTTGGTACCTCATTGAGCTTTTAGCTCATCCCATTCTGTTATCCTTGTTTTTCTTACAGGGAACCACTTTTTGGAACTGTGATTTTGAAGCACGAGTTGAGCTAGTTTAATATTCTTTTGTAAAGCTCCTCGATGGTTGAAAAAAAAAACCCTTCAATGTATCTTGATCCAACATTTCCCTTTTGAGTTGTAAATTTGCAACCATACGTATATAACGATGTTTGGAAATGTTCTTGTGTTATCCTGGTTTGGAAATGTTCTTTTCTAGCGAGATATATAAAGTTTAGTGCTCTTGTATGGGTTTCGGACATGTTCGGATTTTGAATGACGAAAGAAAACAATTTTGGCGGGAAATCCTGCAGTGGAATCCGGCCGCAAATCCGGCCAGTTCTTGGCCAGATTGCTGGCCGGATTGTCTTGGATTTTTGGATCAGGTTGGAGTTGGCCACTGCCTCCAATCCGGCCGGGAATCCGGTCGGATTGTTACGTGGCAAGCACTATTCACTTTCCGTTTCGATTTTCATTTTTTTTGTTCGTGATTTTTTGCTTTGTTTGAGCGAGCTAATGTATTCCGGAATGTTTTGAGTTATGTATAACCATCTTAGTAGTCCTAGCGAGAGCTAGGCAGGCGGTCCGCCGAACCCTTCGGTTCGCCTTAGGGTGAGGTGGGGCTGTCACAAATAAGTTCAAATATGCATTTGGAAACACTCACCAATGAGTTATTGCTTTCCAAAACCAAGCTCACGTTCAACTCCCTGGCTGGAGTCCAAATCTGCTATAAAATACCGTTTAACAATTTGCAATCAACCAGGGTTTCAAAATATGGGAGTTTCGCTTAAAGAAAATCAAGTAAATGAAACTCGTTTAAGTAGTATTCATTTTACTTATCAAATCCTAGAAAATTCATGCTCGCTCTTTTGGTTTCGATAAAGAAGCGATTAAAACGTTTAAGTTCGCAACTTGGTATAAGAGACGAGAAAATCCTGTTTAAAGTGGTCGCTATTTTGTCTTTGAAAAATATACACTTTTGGCAAAATTTTAGCTTATAAGTCACTCACAAGGTCAACTTAAGCAGCCCTACATAACTAAGTCCCAAATCGCTCACAAGTCACACACTTATTTCCGTATTCACTCACTTATCCCACGAAAGAAAACCGGGCAGCATTTCCTTTGCGTTTACCAATTTTTCCAGCCATTCAATGTTTCAATTTCTTTCCAAATCAGTCCCAAATCAACACTACAAGTAAGAATGTAAAGATAGCTCTTAATCTAGTCCATAAACCATCCAATTATAACTCATTTCTAGCAAATAATCATCCAATACCAAAGCTGAAAAATTCTTAAGAAAGCTGGAATTTCCTCTTTTAAGTATAAAAGGTCACAATAAGGCTACTAATCACCTCACAAGTCCAAAACCAAGCTCAAAACCAACATATTATAGTTAAACAGCATAAATCAAGGCTGAAAATTACAAAACCCTAGCTGAAATTTCACTAATCTACACCAAATCTAGAGTATCATCCATAATATTCCAAGATTCAAGTCATCTACACCAATAAAATGCAAGATAAGAGAGATAAGAAGAGTTTCTTAGCTTAATACCTTCAAACCTCAAGTAAAAACACAAAACCAAGGCGCCTATGCAAGATCACCCCACCCCAAGCTTCCTTGTCACCTTGTTGCAAGTTCATTCGGTTTATTTTTGTGATCTCAACTCAAACAAGGCAAGAATCAAGATGAAAATTGAAGCTCTCTCTCTTTTTTTTTTCTCTCCAAGTTTCCGACAACACAAGAGAAAAATGGGCCAAGAAGAAAGATAAGAAGAAAGAAAACTCATTTGGTCAAAGCTATCTTGGATTGCCAACACTTGGGAACCAAGTTTTCCTTTCTTTTTTTTTTCCTTTCCTCTTGTTTTTGGTCAACAATTTTGGCTGAGTTAAGAATTAATTTAGGGAGGATTAAGTGAAATAAAAACAAGGAGATTAGGGTAAGAAAGTATTGATCAAGTGGTGTACTCAATCGGTAACAAACGGTGCACGTCTGTTCGAGCCTATTTTCCTTAACTCCCTTGTACTTTTGTTTTAACTTATGATTCACTAACTTATTATTAGCACTTCTAATCACACACTTCCTCTTACCTAATACTCCATCTTATCAACCAAATTTAGTACACACACCTCATCAAATGATCACACGACCAAAGTACACAAAAACCCTAATTTACTCTAACTATAAAAGTAAAATAAACTCTCGATTCTATTCTTTATTACTACTATTGAGGGAGTAAATTTAGTAGTAAAGGAATTATAAATCAACTTATTCAAAATAAAAAAGAATTATAAGGCAAATATAAATGAATTTTCAAGTCCTCACACTCTCTCCCCCTTAAGAGAATTTCGATCTCGAAATTCATACACTTATTCGTAAATAGCTTAGGGTATTTTTTTCTTGCATTTCCGTCTCTAACTCCCAGGTCTCACCATTGGTTAAAACTTAGCCAAACAATGAAAAACACGAGTCCTACCTTCCACTACTTTAGACGAGTTAGGAACTTGTTGGTGGTTTAAAGTATATACTCTGGCAGACACTCTGAATCTATTCCCTCCTACATTTGGTTATTTAGGGTTTGACCTATCTAACTGCTGAGTCTCACCGAAGAGGGGATAGGTTGTAATCTAGTGCTCAGCACTACCACACCATAAACATTTCTGTGCCTTTCGCCAACAATTATCTTCAGTATGATTAGTCTTTCCATAATATCCACAAAGGATTGATGTTTGATCTCCTTGTGAGGCACCTCTCAGTTGTTCTCTTCCACCTAGGGCTCCTCTCGGAGTAACTTCCTTAGGTGTCCCCGAAATTCTCACACCACCAACTCCTCGACCCACTTTAGGAGGTGGCATACCTTGATCACCTTGTTCCTGCTCTTAGTCTCCACTAGACATACATTTCTTTCTTGCATGAAAAGCCTTCACTTGCACCCTTGCAATTTCTATCCTTTGGGCTTTCTCAAGAACCTCCGTGAAAGTATTAATTTGTGCCGTCGCCAAAGCCTCTTGTATTTCTACATTTAACCCCTGTACAAACCACTTTACCCTCCTCTGCTCCGTAACTATCAATTCAGGAGCAAACTTAGATAACTTGGTGAACTGAGTCTCATACTCAGATACACTTAAGCCTCCCTGATGTAGCCTAATGAAATCGTCCTCCCTTTTCTCCTGGACTATTGATGGAAGGTATTTCTCATTAAACTCTCGCATAAAGTCCACCCAAGTCCATGCTATCTGCTCTCTCTCCCACTTAGCCCTAATTACAATCCACCAGGCTCTGGCTGGTCCCGCAAATTGGAATACGGCAAAGTTTACCTGCCTTTCCTCCGTATAATTCAAGGCGGCAAAAATATTGATCATCATTTCCAGCCATCTCTCTGCTCCTTCAGAGTTTGGTCCTCTAAGAAACTTGGGAGGAGAAAACTTTTCAAACTGCTCTAGGGCCTTATTTTCTCCTATTTCAGGGTCCCTAAACTGATTAACAGGGCCTTAATCCTGCTGCTCTACCAACTGAGCTAAAATATTAGTCATTTGTTGGATGGCCGTTTGTGAGGATCCGAAAATTTTCTTATTTTCGTCATATATTACTAGTTTATTTAAATAGTTATTCACTCATTTTCTCCGAATTATTTAATTCGACTACTTAAAATCCATTTATATGGAAAAACACCTCTCTTATGTTTTTAAAGCATTTTGTTAGAAAATTTACTTTACGAAAACTCGTTTAGTTCGGAACAACGAGTACGCGTTTTTCGCGGATATACTTGAATCGGGAGTGTATTAATATTAAGAATTTGGCCATTTACTTCGAATATTATTTTCTAACCTTATTGGACCTAATTACATGGAATTATAGCCTCATTATATTTTAAAAGTGACTTGTTTCAAAAATTAATTTTTGGAAACTCGTTACGTGAGAACAGCGAATACACGTTTGGAGACTATAGCCGATTTTCGAGAATACAATAAACTTGAAAAATTGGAGACTTGTACATTAGTCTTAAAATAGGTATTTTTATGTTTAACTGTTCAATTATTAGTTAGTTATACTATCGTTATAAGAATTTCTTGGAAGTTTCACTTTATCGCGCTTAAATCGGAAGTACGCGTTTTTACGCGCGCGATTAATTGAGAGACTTTAGACCTTTATTTTTGGACTATTAAGAGTGAATAATAATTGTATGAATGGAAGTGCATTAGAGGTTTAGTGCACTAGTGAAATAAACTCGAGAGGAATCGGGTACGAAACGCGCGCACGAGAGAGTTGACTTTTAAGGCATTCTTAGCCACGTATTCTTAAGCTTCTCACATAAGCCTAATTATCAGCCAAAAACATTCTTCTTCCTCCTCAAAGCTGCTGTCCAGCACCAAGAGAAAAGAACCAAAGTTTCTTCTTCATTTCACCTTCATTTCTCACCCAAATCACTCCAAAATTCACCCATACTTGGTTAAACACTTGGTGATCATCTTGAGCTACAAAAGGGGGCTACTTTCCACGATTTTTGTGAGCTGTAAGAGGACACAAATTTCTGCCTAAGTCATCACTTGAGGTAATGGATGATCCACCTTAAAATTCTTAACTTATGGGAGTAGTAGTGCACTTATGAGCTTGTAAATTCATGTGGGTGGCTTGTTATTGTTGGAAAAATTTTGAATGTGGGCTCTATGAACTCTCACTCTTGGATTGATGGCTGATGTGATGCTTGATGATAGATCTAATGTTGGTTTAGTGCTCAAATTGGTAGATTAATGGTGCATAGCTAGTATAAACATCAAGGAGTGCATGGATGTAAAGTTTCCAATTCTGCCCCTGTTATGATCGTGCCTCTTTTTGCGGAATTTTGAGGTTTTAATGGCTTACATATCATGGTTATATGTTGTATAGATGGTGTATAAAGTTTCATCGAAAAATATTGAGTTTTGGTTGGTCAAATGGATTAATCTCGCAAAGCTAACAAACCTGGAAAATTTCCCCGTAATGCTCAGACAGCTTTCTTGTTTCGTCCATAACTTTGTGTTTCGACGTCAAAATCAAGTGCCGTCAGTGGCATTTGAAACTAGATATTTCCAGATCTTCAATGGTATAAAATGCACCCCCTAATTCCACCCGAGTATCCTGTACCAACCATTTAAAGATGACTGTCCTGTTTCTCTGTTTTCCTGGAACGAAGTTCAGAAGCTGCAACTTGAGGTTCGAATTTGAGCTAGTTGTGTGCTGAATTTCAAAATAATTTCTTCTGTGAAATTATAGTTCTATGAATTTATTTTCCAACGCCACCAACCATGCTCAATTATGAGTTGAATTGAGTGATTTGTGATCAAAATACGAAACCTGCCCTGTTCTTGAAAACCCTAAATTTTGGGCAGAATTGATGCTAGACTTGGTGTGGACTTGCCAATTGAATTTCTTGAAGTTAAAACACTTACCAAATGTACCACGAATGTTCTTTAGGCTTTGCCTAAACAAATTAACCATGTTTGAAGGATTTTCCTTGGCCAAATGTTTGGTAATGGAAAACAAGAAGCTCAAGGCAGTTTTGCCTTAGGATTTTTCGAAACTTTGGTTGTTTGGTTGACTACCTTCCCGAAGGTATTTTTCCATGAAATGTGATAGAGGGATACTATTTATATAGGATTATTATATTACCGAATTTGGTACCAATCCGAGTCCATTTCACTGCTCGACTAAATTACCAAACTTCATGACTCGAGTTTGGAAAACCCTTGTTTCACAAGGGAATTTTGGTAATTTTGAGTTACCATATCTTAGTCCTCAAAACTCCAAATCTTGTTCCATTTGTTTTGTTTTAAACTTGGATTGCAACTTTAATAGAGTTCCAAATTTTAGAGGTTAGTTCGGATCTAGTGAATTTTACCAAATTTTCAAAGTTGGCCAAAAACCAACCTAAATCTGTATTCAATGCCCCAGAACAGCAACTTTGAACTAAATTTTGGATATCTTTCATTTGGAATCATTGAAAATTGTCTTCTAAGAATTTTTAGTACTTTCTAAGAGGTTTCCAACGGTACCAATTTTTCCAATTCTGGACTTATAGAGAATGAGATACGATTTTTCAAAGTATGGGTGACAAATCTGAAATTTCCGAACTTAAAGGAAATTGAGGGTTGCGAACTCTCTATTTTCCTTCGATATTGCTAAACCATTTTACACTTGATTTCAAAATGAAAATCGGATTTCACTTGTGTTTTAAAACCCCATTTTTGAGTCTCAATTTACGAGTAGTTAAGGCTCATTTTCGTGAAATTTTCTTAGATTGTACAAGTGGGCAATCTTCCTCGATAATTAGGGGTTTTAAGCGATAGTGTGTAATAGACAATTACTATTTGCTCAGGTGCTCATGGAGACCTTCAAGAGGATCTCGAGGGGAACTCCTGAAGGCTCGTTTATGCACTTACTCCCTTGTTTCGATTGGTGAGTGTCAAGTGCATGAATTTGTTGCTATGTGATTAACTGTTTCTTATTCGTTATACGAATTTGAACTTTGTGAGACGAATGTGTACTTTACCGCACTCGTTCTCCTTCAAATGAAATTATATTCGTATTTGGCTATGTGAATTCATATTCGACTTGTACTTAGTAATGTGGATGTAATTCGTATTTGTGATTCGTATATGTGATTTGTGACAGCCCCACCTCCCCCTAAGGCGAACCAAAGGGTTCGGCGGACCGCCTGCCCAGCTCTCGCCGGGACTACGGATCCGGAACGACCGTAAACCCTACCAACTGCTCAAAAGAACTTCGAGAAGATAACATTCACTGTCCGAAACCCAACCAAGCACAACAACTTTAGATAACCCTAGAAAAGAACATTTCCAAACCCAATCAACTTAGGAACATGGTTAAACACTTTTATATACACATGGTTGCAAATTTACAATTCAAAAGGGAAATGTTTGGTTAAAATACATTTAAGGTTTTCCAACCATCGAGCAGCTATACAAAAGAATACTAAACTAGCTCAACTCATGCTTTAAAACATCATAGTCTTCAAAAGGTGATTTCCTGTAAGGAAAACAAGGATAACGGAACGGGGTGAGCTAGAAGCTCAATGAGGTACCAACAGTATAAACAGTAGAATCAGTAGAATTCATGTGAAAGCACTTTGGAGGCACTTATTCACATCAAATACGAGAAATGAATGAATGTCACAATGTAAAGGATACAGGTGGCTCTCAAGAGCCAAATTCCCGTTGCTATACTTGATCCAGTCTTGTTGACCCTCCGTCAACGTTCAAATAAAGGAACCAGTCCAGTAGATCACCACTTTAACGCCAAAATCCCGTACACCAAACATACCCCTTACCGGGCCCGAACGCCAAACAGGAACAGGAATGGTAATACTCGAGTATACCGGAATCAAGAGTCTCAATACCCAAAGATTCCCCCAGGAACAGGCACCCATGGTTTGTCAATTATCTCGACCAAGCCCTCGCTGGCTCGATTTAATTAACTCTCCATGAGGTTGAGCTCAGGTTTAACAGAAAGGTCGTTGGATACTCTTCCAAACGACATCATAACAAGTGCAAGTAACAAGTTCAAGTACATGACAAGTACAAGTAATAGATTCCAGTTTGTTCAGTACAGGCAAGAGAACGAGTGTTATAAAGTACACCCTCGTCTCATACAAGATAAACAGTCAGGAAAGACATTCAACTAGCAATTGGCAAGTACAGGAAACCAGTTTAGCAATAATTTAGGGGAGTGGTACACTCACCTGATCAAACAAGGATAATTTCAAAAGTTTCCTTCCCAAGTGTGGCTTTACTCACCGGCACCTCCTAGAACAATCAAGGCAAACACTTAAGACTCAACTCCAAGACCGAGTATGGAATTCGTAAGTGAGACTCGGTTGCCTAGTCAAAAGAACCATTAATGCAAAGCAAAGAGGTGACCTCGGAGTGAAAATGTAACAATTAGTCTTAAAGGCATGAACAACCTCAAAGCCCTACCTACAATGACTGACCAATTCCAAATTTGAAGTAGATAATGAAAGCAAGATCAATACTAGGAAAACAGGATTTTCCAGTTTCGCGCAACCCTATATGAAAAATCATATCTCAAGTTTTGTAAGTCCAAAATTAGTAAAAGTTATACCGTTGGAAAATACATTCAAAGGGCTATAACTTTCCAGAAAACATCCTTATAAGATTCAGAACGCAAGTCAGTCAAATTCAAGCTTCAAATTGCTGCTTTATCCAGTGAAAGACAGAACAGGTACAATATTTCAGTCAACTTTGAAAAATCACCATAAATGGTACAGACATAAACAGGGTCCAAAATTTATACAGTTTATAGCCCTATGAATCTAGTTTAAAACGAAATAAACGGAACTCAATTCGACATTCCTACATCAAGATATAGCAAATTTCCGGAGACTGTGCAGAAGCTCCGCGAAAATTTTGACAGCATTTCCCTTGTCTTTCTTTACTTTCCAACCAAACCTCAACACCCACAAATCACAAGCTATCAAACACCTTTAATTAGAGCCACCATAAGGCTCGAATACGAGTCATAAACCAAATCCACATATCACTAGAGTAAAATCACATGGAACGTATAAGTGAAAAATCAAACTAGGACACATGCGGAAACGAAGTTTGGGTTGGAAAACAAAAGGTAGATTTGCTGTTGCTTAGCGAAATTAACACAACTGAAGCTATCCCCATCGGATTGAGGTGTAATGTATACCGTTTCGAAGCTAAGAGAAAGGGCTAAAATATTTAAGAAGGCCACTCAGTCCAGTTTGCAATGTATCTAAGTCAAATTTACCAAAACAACCCCAGATTTTCCAATTCGAAGTTTACTGTGGCAGTCTGGATTCATTCAGTCATATCTCAGCATATAAAACTCCAATTCAAGTGATTCCAAAGCCATTTCAAAGCTAAGATACAAAGCTATAAGTATTAAGAATACATTATCAACCAAATCAGTAGTATTCCTGGTCAAACTAACCAATTACAGAAGCGGATTAGCAGGTTCGGACATAAACAGGGAAGCAGGGGTATTTCGGTCTTTTCACAGGCTACGTTGCTCCGATTTAGCTGAAATTTTGCAGGAAACTATAAAATACCATCCTGTACAACCTTCATGTTTTAACCCAAGGCTAATTCGGCCTCTAACCTAGTCAAATAGTACCAGGCAGAACAGGCTTCATAGAAACCCTAATCTGGAATTTTTTGCTTCAAACCAGAAATTTTCCACTAATCATTACAATTATCATACCAAAGCTTCATTCTAACCCATACTAGACCATCATACATGGCCAAACAACATTAAACATATAAAAACAGAAAATTTTGCATAAAATCAAAAATTCATCAAACACCACCAAAAGTCATGAAAACCTCCACAAAATCACCTAACTAACCTTCACAAGTCATGAATTTATCATTATCAAAGCCAGAGATGGAATTTCTTGACTACTCACCTTGAAATCTCAAGAAAGGAAGCAACTTACACCACTATCTTTCAAACCACTTCACCTATTACTTCACTACCACCTAGCTAAGGGTTTTTATGGAGTGATTTGAAGTTTTATCGGTTAAGTTGTGAGATTGAGCAAGATTGAGTAGAAGAAATTTGATAGCTTTTCTTTCTTTTGTTCTCCAAGAAATTCGGCCAAGAGAGGGAAAAATAAGAGGATTTTTGGCCAATTTTTTGGTATTTATTTGGTAAAGGTGGTAAGATGGTCTTATGGTCAAATTCCAAGTCCAATAGCAAAGTGACATTTGTCCCTCTCTTTAATGCTAGGTTATCGTTTTGTCTCTCCACTCTTATCCATACAACAACCTCTAATTATCTCATAACACCCGGTAAATTAAACCCAGTATCCAAAACCTAACCTAACGGGCCGAATTTTTCCGAACTTTTCGCACTAGCGGGTCCCACGTCCGGTATACGCTCTTAATTTCTCAAAAACTAATCGATACTAGAAAAATCATTTAAAAACTATATTTACTCATAAAAATTATTTTCAAAATTTTTCCGAATAAAGAAAATGTGGAAAAACGTGCAATTAAAAGAAAATAAAACTTAGAAATTCAGAAAATTACGGGTCCTCACATGATTCCTATTTGGAATCGTCGATTTGAGCGTTGCTCATCGGCTTATATTCGTATTCGTATTCGTATTCGGGGGACGCCCAAACTCGTTGGATAATTTTGCGAATCAAGCCAGCATGGGTTTGGTCAATAAGCTTAGCAAACCATGAGATATTCGTAGAGCATGATCTATTGGAGAGATCTTTCTCGGCATTACTCGCACAGTATTGTCATGATATACTCGAGTATTATCAAAAACTTTGATGAGCGGGCCCGGTAAGGGGGTGTAACGGTGACGGGATTCGAAGTAAAGTGGTGTATCTACGGATTTGATACTTATGTGCTTGACGGAGTATCAACATGAGATGTGATCAAAACTTCGACTCGACTACGTGGAATTTAGCTCCTGAGAGCTACAGTATCCTTGAATTGTTTCTGTTTATTTTTTTTCCTATTCGAAATGTGAATTATTCGAACTTATAGCTTTACTTACTATGTAATTTGTGGCTACTTGGATTACATGTTTGCATGTGTGTTTTTTGGCCTCACTGAGTATTGGCTCATCCCATTAGTTTGTTTTTCTTAACAGGAACCCGATTGGAGGGAGTTAAGCAAATACCGACTTGAGGCACTTTTGTATTAGTGTTGTAATTGTGTTGTATATTTTGGGAAAAGTGATTGTAAATTTGAAATTGTGATGTAAGACTGGATAATTATGTATGGAAATGATTTTGTACCTTTATTCCGACTTTCATTGTTAGTATTAGACTAGGTTTGAATTGGATTTGTCTCGAGTCCTGGCGAGAGCTGGGCAGGCGTCCCGCGGATACCCTTGGGTTCGCCCTTGGAAGAAGTGGGGGCGTCACAGTTGATATCAGAGCTTAGGCTTCAGATCTTTATAGTGTATCCTAGGCTTAAAAGTTTAGGATGCCGGACTGTGGGACTGGTTTGAAAGTTAAGCGGCAACTTGTAGGGATAAAAATCAGAGTAGTTTCGCGTGGTCTTTGCACAGAGTGAGCTTGGGCCAAGTGGTGATATGGTCCCAATTACGTGAATATATATAAAGGACTAAGTACTCTTCTTGTGCGTAAGCGGTAAGCGTAAAACCTTTATCATGATACTTGAAGTAGATAGAGATGTACGTCAGGTAGGAATCTTAAACTTTATTGATTTGCGCTTGGAAGCGTACGGCTTGAGTTGTAAATTCTATTAGTTTTGGATTTTTGTACTTGAGTACTAAATACTTTTCCTGAGGGAATACTTGTGACTTAGAAAGGGATATAATCTCGTGTATTACGATGTGAATAGAAATCATGAATGGTTTTGAGATAAGTTCTGATGGCAAAGGACAGAGCACGGAGGATTTTTGTATTGGACTTGAAATCTCCATTTGTGGGGAATAAGAACGGGTTAATGTTTTGTGAGAGCAAGTGTAAGAGGTCAACGGACGTCTAGTTTGGGTAGTAAAAGAAGTGAGACATCAGATGGAGAATATTTTAATCAAATGTGGGACGATATAGACCAGAGAGAAGTGGAATGTAGTTGAGATTGAAATGAGACACTTTTGCATTTCTTTTGGTTTGACTCAATACCCTAGCCGGTATAAGAATTTCATCTTGAATTTAGTAAGGAACTTGAATTTAGTAAGGAAAGCTCGTATTCGTTGGAAGTTTTAGACTAAGGACTTAAAACGTGGCTTAGGTTTTGGATGGAATTTGGAATTTATAATTATTCAAATAATGTGGCTTGGTATCATGGATCCTTCTGGTTTTCCCCTAACTAGGCTTATGATTTTCTCCTTTTGTTCCTGCCTATGATAGTAGGGGTGGTGCATACCGTGAGGTCTTTTGTAATTTGCTTGCATGTACTTTTGTTTTTGTGGCGCTTAATTGTCCATGACCTATCTTTGACATACTTGGCTTGTTTGTGATCTCTCAACTTGTACTATGACTTTTGATATATTCAAAGAATCATGCTTTAATTTTAAATGTATTTGTAACTTGTATATGCATCTTGAACCCGCGTAAGAATCAGAAATCGAGCAAAGCTTAGGCTCGGATATTTTCTTAAGAATAAGAGTGAATATTTGCTGTGAATTGGAGAGTAAAAATGACAAAGCTTTATGTACCATTAGAGTTAGCTTTTGGATTAGAAGTGAAGGGTGATAAAGGCATTGGATCGAAGTTTATGAATAGATGAACTTGCATGTTTATTTATCTTTCTTAAAAGTGTTTTCGAAAATATACGTCTACTCAAATGCAGCTCTTAACTTAAAACTTTGAGAGAATTTTTGAAATATCCTCCATGTATATGTTATTTTATTATAGAAGTGTTTTAGTATCCACGCATTGAGTTGCATGATTAATCTTCTTAAACGTATTTGAATAATTCTTAAACGTATTGATGATTGTGGTAAAAATATTATTTGAAATTTCTGATTAAGAAAATTTAGTTTCGGGCCATAAAGAAAAGTTTGTATCTTTAACTCTAGTTTTGAAATTCTGAATTGCATTTTGCCACATACATATCCAAAATACATTAAAACCCTCGATTTTATCTCGCATGCTATGATTGACTCGATTTGGACAAATTAAGTCCGAAAATTTGGTAAGTTTAGTCTTCTACTGACAATATATCACTCTATTCGAGTTTTGAACTACAAGATTGAATCTTTTAAACTAGAGTTCTAATTGACACTGGAACCAATTATTCTTGTGTAAACTCCAGTTTCATGAATGGTATAAGTAAAGTGTGATCACTTGTCCTACAACTTGGAAGCAAAACGCCTATTGGGAAATTAAAGTTCATTGCTAATTGGATGAATAGAAATTGTGAGATATGGGTTGGAAAGTGTAAGTTGTTAATCAATTTGATAAGTATAACTCTTAAGGAATATGATATTATCCTAGATGTGAATTTTGAGGACGAAATTCTTTTAAGGAGGAGAGGTTGTGAGGATCCGAAAATTTTCTTATTTTCGTCATATATTACTGGTTTATTTAAATAATTATTCACTCATTTTCTCCGAATTATTTAATTTGACAACTTAAAATCCATTTATATGGAAAAACACCTCTCTTATGTTTTTAAAGCGTTTTGTTAGAAAATTTACTTTTCGAAAACTCGTTTAGTTCGGAACAACGAGTACGCGTTTTTCGCGGATATACTTGAATCGGGAGTGTATTAATATTGAAGAATTAAGAATGATCAATAGTTGATTAAGAAAGGTTAATTGAGGAATTAACACTCGACTCATGTGAGGACTCGCAGAATTTCCTATTTTTAAACTCTTATTACTAGCTCATTTAAATATTTATTTGGCCATTTACTTTGAATATTATTTTCTAACCTTATTGGACCTAATTACATGGAATTATAGCCTCATTATATTTTAAAAGTGACTTGTTTCAAAAATTAATTTTTGGAAGCTCGTTAAGTGAGAATAGCGAATACGCGTTTGGAGACTATAGCCGATTTTCGAGAATACAATAAACTTGAAAAATTGGAGACTTGTACATTAGTCTTAAAATAGGTATTTTTATGTTTAACTGTTCAATTATTAGTTAGTTATACTATCGTTATAAGAATTTCTTGGAAGTTTCACTTTATCGCGCTTAAATCGGAAGTACGCGTTTTTACGCGCGCGATTAATTGAGAGACTTTAGACCTTTATTTTTGGACTATTAAGAGTGAATAATAATTGTATGAATGGAAGTACATTAGAGGTTTAGTGCACTAGTGAAATAAACTCGAGAGGAATCGGGTACGAAACGCGCGCACGAGAGAGTTGACTTTTGAGGCATTCTTAGCCACATATTCTTAAGCCTCTCACATAAGCCTCATTATCAGCCAAAAACATTCTTCTTCCTCCTCAAAGCTGTTGTCCAGCACCAAGAGAAAAGAACCAAAGTTTCTTCTTCATTTCACCTTCATTTCTCACCCAAATCACTCCAAAATTCACCCATACTTGGTTAAACACTTGGTGATCATCTTGAGATACAAAAGGGGGCTACTTTCCATGGTTTTTGTGAGCTGTAAGAGGAAAAAAATTTCTGCCTAAGTCATCACTTGAGGTAATGGATGATCCACCTTAAAATTCTTAACTTATGGGAGTAGTAGTGCACTTATGAGCTTGTAAATTCATGTGGGTGGCTTGTTATTGTTGGAAAAATTTTGAATGTGGGCTCTATGAACTCCCACTCTTGGATTGATGGCTGATGTGATGCTTGATGATAGATCTAATGTTGGTTTAGTGCTCAAATTGGTAGATTAATGGTGCATAACTAGTATAAAATTTAAGGAGTGCATGGATGTAAAGTTTCCAATTCTGCCCCTGTTATGATGGTGCCTCTTTTTGTGGAATTTTGAGGTTTTAATGGCTTGTATATGATTTTATATGTTTTATAGGTGGTGTATAAAGTTTCATCAAAAAATATTGAGGTTTGGTTGGTCAAATGGATTAATCTCGCAAAGCTAGCAAACCTGCAAAATTTCCCCGTAATGCTCAGACAGCTTTTTGTTTCGTCCATAACTCTGTGCTCCGACGTTGAAATAAAGTACCGTTAGTGGCATTTAAAACTAGACATTCCCACCTTTTCAATGGTATAAAATTCACCCCCTAATTCCACCCGAGTTTCCTGTACCAACAATTTAAAGATGATTGTCCTGTTTCTCTGTTTTCCTGGAATGAAGTTCAGAAGCTGCAACTTGAGGCTCGAATTTGAGCTAGTTGTCTACTGAATTTCAAAATGATTTCTTTAAAATTATAGTTCTATTAATGTATTTTCCAACGCCACCAACCATGCTCAATTCCGAGTTGAATTGAGTGATTTGTGATGAAAATACGAAACCTGCCCTGTTCTTGAAAACCCTAAATTTTGGGCAGAATTGATGCTAGACTTGGTGTGGACTTGCCAATTGAATTTTTTGGAGTTAAAACACTTACCAAATGTACCATGAATGTTCTTTAGGCTTTTCCTACACAAATTAACCATGTTTGAAGGATTTTCCTTGGCGAAATGTTTGGTAATGGAAAACAAGAAGCTCAAGGCAGTTTTGCCTTAGGATTTTTCGAAACTTTGGTTGTTTGGTTGACTACCTTCCCGAAGGTATTTTTCCATGAAATTTGATAGAAGAATATCCTTTATATAGGAGTATTACATTACTGAATTTGGTACCAATCCGAGTTCATTTCTCTGCTCGACTAAATTGCCAAAATTCACGACTCGAGTTTGGAAAACCCTTGTTTCACAAGGGAATTTTGGTAACTTTGAGTTACCATATCTTGGTGCTCAAAACTCCGAATCTTGTTCTGTTTATTTTTTTTAAAACTTGGATTGCAACTCTAATAGAGTTCCAAATTTCAGAGGTTAGTTCAGATCAAGTGAATTTTGCCAAATTTTCAAAGTTGGCCAAAAACCAACCTAAATCTGTCTTCAATGCCCCAGAACAGCAACTTTGAGCTAAATTTTGGATATCTTCCATTTGGAATCCTGGAAAATTGTCTTCTAAGAACTTTTAGTACTTTCTAAGAGATTTCCAACGGTACCAACTTTTCCAATTTTGGACTTATAGAGAATGAGATACGATTTTTCAAAGTATGGGTGACAAATCTGAAATTTTTGAACTTAAAGGAAATTGAGGGTTGCGAACTCTCTATTTTCCTTCGATATTCCTAAACTGTTTTACACTTGATTTCAAAATGAAAATCAGATTTCACTTGTGTTTTAAAACCCCATTTTTGAGTCTCGATTTACGAGTAATTAAGGCTCATTTTCGTGAAATTTTCTTAGATTGTGCAAGTGTGCAATCTTCCTCGATAATTAGGGGTTTTAAGCGATAGTGTGTAATAGACAATTACTATTTGCTCGGGTGCTCAGGGAGACCTTCAAGAGGATCTCGAGGGGAACACCTAACGGCTCGTTTATGCACTTACTCCCTTGTTTCGATTGGTGATTGTCAAGTGCATGAATTTGTTGCTAAGTGATTAACTGTTTCTTATCCGTTATACGAATTTGAACTTTGTGAGATGAATGTGTACTTTACCGCACTCGTTCTCCTTCAAATGAAATTATATTCGTATTTGGCTATGTGAATTCATATTCGACTTGTATTTAGTAATGTGGATGTGATTCGTATTTGTGATTCCTATTTAGAATCGTCGATTTGAGCGTTGCTCATCTACTTATATTCGTATTCGTATTCGTATTCGGGGGACGCCAAAACTCGTTGGCTAACTTTGCGAATCGAGCCAGCATGGGTTTGGTCAATAAGCTTAGCAAATCATGAGATATTCGTAGAGCATGATCTATTGGAGAGATCTTGCTCGGCATTACTCACGCAGTATTGCCATGATATGTGATACCTCGACTTCTTTAAACCCTAAATTGTAATCAAAAGAAGAAAAAAAACCTAGTTTACTTGTGACTAACCGATTTTCTTAAATTTCTCATTTTTAATCGGAACCCTAATTGTAATCAATGGAATTGTAAAATCCCTCACATTTTTCTTAAAATTCCTTTTATTTGGAAATTATTACTTTCTAATAGCCCTACTACTCAATCACCCCACAATATGTGTAAATGAATCGAGAAAGTAGGGTTTCACTTTTCGTTTTCAAGTTAGAGCGAATTAGGGTTTTCACGTTTTTTCGTAGTGTGTCTATTCGGTACGGAGTGAGGATCAAATTTGGTAGGTAAGAGTGACTTTTGGATGAGGAAATATTATATGATTTGAAGTGATAATTGTGACAGCCCCACCACCCCCTAAGGCGAACCAGAGGGTTCGGCGGGCCGCCTGCCCAGCTCTCGCCGGGACTCAGTCGTTCACCACAATCCTCAAATGAATTACAAGAATAAACCTCAAATATTACATCAAATTCTCCAATAATTACATGTCAAAAGCGAAGCGGAAATAATTCCCAACTATACATCAAATGATTCCAAATCCAACACTGTACAAGATATATGCCATCCAGTCACGTGAATAAGTACTACAAGTCCTTCTTTCGCCTTCAGCCCTGTGGAGGGGAAATAAAACATTTTTGGGGTGAGCTAGAAGCTCAGCGAGTAACCAGTAAAATCATTAAACAAATATATTTCACAATGTTGCATTTCGATCATTTCGATGATGTCATGATTCAGAGATCAAATGTTCGTTTAGTGCTCTCGTGAGCCAGGGAAATCATAGCACTTGAACACCCAACGCTCAAATGGATCATTTAACATTAACATTAACATTAAGAGGAAGCCCCTTCTTGAGCTCCAGATAAACATGAACATGAACCATAAACAGAGTGGAGACGTTGGTGTCCAGCACAAGACTTTCCCAGAACTCATTGAAGCCAAATCATGTCATGAACTCACATGCAAGCACGCATGATATGCAATCAAATAAATAATGCAAGAAACATTTCACAAGTATTTTGGAAATAGTTTAGGGTCACTCACCTCCATGGCTCAGAAATCATCCATTAAATATCATTGCCTTGCTCAAATCCAAGTCTTAAATCACAAACTCAATGCAAACAAGTTCCTTCAAAGTTCGGACAGCACTTCCCCTGAATTTGTTAACTTTTCCAGCCATCATGGCTTCATTACTTCCTCAAATCAGTCCCAAAGGTACACACACAACAACAAGTTCATCCAATAGCCATTCAGCAAGCTCCAAGTAGTACTAGTACAAGTCAAGCTAGGGAAAAGTCCGGAAATGAAAGTTAAGCTCAAAACCAGAAAAACAGTTTTGACGTCATTTTACGGTAATGGTACCAAAGGTGCTACGATTGTCGGATGACGATGCAAGACCCACCGTTTCGAAGCTAAGAGACAGGGATACAATATTACAGAAGGTCACTCAACCCAGTTTCGAGTGTAACCAGGTCCAAAATGCAAGATACCATACCAGAATCACAAAAACAGATTCACAGAACGCATTCTAGCGGAAACATCATAAAACAGGCTATCCAAGTCCAAATCCAGAAATTCCAAAACCACATGAAAGCTAAGAAACAGGGATAAATTTCATCAGAAGGCCTCAACAACCAATTCGGAAGAAATTCCAGCCAAAACAACCAATTACAGGCGCAATTCTTACATTCGGGTAAAACCAGAACAGCAATAGTAATTTCGACTTTTCTCATTTAACTCTACTCCGATTGACCTGAAATTTTCTAGGCACCTCTAAAATATAATTCCCTACAACTTTCATGTTTTAACCCAAGCCCAATTCGGCCTCTATCTATGAACCATAAATTCGGGAAGAATGAAGAACATCAAACCCTAATTTTTCCAGATTTCTTCCAAAACAGAAATTGCTTGCAATTTACCACTTTTTCCACCTTCTAGCTTCCTTAAATATCATTTCCAATCATCATACATGACCACATAATCATATCCATATGAAAACAGAAAAATCCCCAATAATTATAAAACTTCACCAATTCAACCAAAACCAAGATATAATCCATAAAAGTGCATCTTATACCACCACCAATCATGAATTGAACATCATTAGAGGAAGGAAAGTGGTTCTTCACAACTCACCTTAGCAATACAAGAGATAGAGCAACTAGTCACCTTAACTTTCCAAACAACTCCACAAAACACCTCAAGACCACTTAGCAAAGAGATTTTATGGAATGATTTGGAGTTTTATTGGTTGGATTTGAAGATTGAGCAAGAAATAGAAGGAAGAAATTGAGAGCTTTTCTTTCTTTCTTGAGCAAGAACATTCGGCCAAGAAGCTTGCAAAATGGAGCTTATTTGATCAATTTTTTTGTATTTATTTGGTAAAGGTAAAGGTAAAGTCAAATGGTCAAAGTCCAAGATTAAATCACAAGGTGACACTTGTCACCTTTTGGTTCAAAACTTATCTTTTTGTCTCTCCAATACAAATATCTTAACACCTTATAAAATAATATCACTTAATACAAAAATCCAACAAGTTGTCAAAAATATATTGCGTTTACCGCACTTGCGGGTCCCACGTTCAAAATACGCTCTTAATTTCTCAAAAACTAACCGATACTAGAAAAATCATTTTAAAACTATATTTGCTCACAAACTTTATCTGGGGAATTTTTCTAATAAAGAAACTGTAGAAAAGGCGGGCGATTAAATAAAATAAACCCTAAAAAATTAGAAAATTTCCGGGTTCTCACTCTTATTCTTTCGGGGCGTCACAAACTCCCCTCCTTAAAAGAATGTCGTCCTCGACATTCCATCTTGTACCAATCAAGTCGAGACATCCCGCAAGAATCACTCAAGCATTCCAAGTAAACACTAAGAGTCAAATCAAACCCACAGTCCGGCATCCTAAACTTCAAGCCTAGGATACACTACAGAGATCTGAAGCCTAAGCTCTGATCCCAACTGTGACAGCCCCACCTCCCCCTAAGGCGAACCAGAGGGTTCGGCGGGCCGCCTGCCCAGCTCTCGCCGGGACTCAGTCGTTCACCACAATCCTCAAATGAATTACAAGAATAAACCTCAAATATTACATCAAATTCTCCAATAATTACATGTCAAAAGCGTAGCGGAAATAATTCCCAACTATACATCAAATTATTCCAAATCCAACACTGTACAAGATATATGCCATCCAGTCACGTGAATAAGTACTACAAGTCCTTCTTTCGCCTTGAGCCCTGTGGAGGGGAAATAAAACATTTTTGGGGTGAGCTAGAAGCTCAGCGAGTAACCAGTAAAATCATTAAACAAATATATTTCACAATGTTGCATTTCGATCATTTCGATGATGTCATGATTCAGAGATCAAATGTTCGTTTAGTGCTCTCGTGAGCCAGGGAAATCATAGCACTTGAACACCCAACGCTCAAATAGATCATTTAACATTAACATTAACATTAAGAGGAAGCCCCTTCTTGAGATCCAGATAAACATGAACATGAACCATAAACAGAGTGGAGAGGTTGGTGTCCAGCACAAGACTTTCCCAGAACTCATTGAAGCCAAATCATGTCATGAACTCACATGCAAGCACGCATGATATGCAATCAAATAAATAATGCAAGAAACATTTCACAAGTACTTTGGAAATAGTTTAGGGTCACTCACCTCCATGGCTCAGAAATCATCCATTAAATATCATTGCCTTGCTCAAATCCAAGTCTTAAATCACAAACTCAATGCAAACAAGTTCCTTCAAAGTTCGGACAGCACTTCCCCTGAATTTGTTAACTTTTCCAGCCATCATGGCTTCATTACTTCCTCAAATCAGTCCCAAAGGTACACACACAACAACAAGTTCATCCAATAGCCATTCAGCAAGCTCCAAGTAGTACTAGTACAAGTCAAGCTAGGGAAAAGTCCGGAAATGAAAGTTAAGCTCAAAACCAGAAAAACAGTTTTGACGTCATTTTGCGGTAATGGTACCAAAGGTGCTACGATTGTCGGATGAAGGTGCAAGACCCACCGTTTCGAAGCTAAGAGACAGGGCTACAATATTACAGAAGGTCACTCAACCCAGTTTCGAGTGTAACCAGGTCAAAAATGCAAGATACCATACCAGAATCACAAAAACAGATTCACAGAACGTATTCTAGCGGAAACATCATAAAACAGGCTATCCAAGTCCAAATCCAGAAATTCCAAAACCACATGAAAGCTAAGAAACAGGGATAAATTTCATCAGAAGGCCTCAACAACCAATTCGGAAGAAATTCCAGCCAAAACAACCAATTACAGGCGCAATTCTTACATTCAGGTAAAACCAGAACAGCAATAGTAATTTCGACTTTTCTCATTCTACACTACTCCGATTGACCTGAAATGTTGTAGGCACCTCTAAAATATCATTCCCTACAACTTTCATGTTTTAAGCCAAGGCCATTTCGGCCTCTATCTATGAGCTATAAATTCGGGAAGAATGAAGAACATCAAACCCTAATTTTTCCAGATTTCTTCCAAAACAGAAATTGCTTGCAATTTACCACTTTTTCCACCTTCTAGCTTCCTTAAATATCATTTCCAATCATTATACATGACCACATAATCATATCCATATGAAAACAGAAAAATCCCCAATAATTATAAAACTTCACCAATTCAACCAAAACCAAGATATAATCCATAAAAGTGCATCTTATACCACCACCAATCATGAATTGAACATCATTAGAGGAAGGAAAGTGGTTCTTCACAACTCACCTTAGCAATACAAGAGATAGAGCAACTAGTCACCTTAACTTTCCAAACAACTCCACAAAACACCTCAAGACCACTTAGCAAAGAGATTTTATGGAATGATTTGGAGTTTTATTGGTTGGATTTGAAGATTGAGCAAGAAATAGAAGGAAGAAATTGAGAGCTTTTCTTTCTTTCTTGAGCAAGAACATTCGGCCAAGAAGCTTGCAAAATGGAGCTTATTTGATCAATTTTTTTGTATTTATTTGGTAAAGGTAAAGGTAAAATCAAATGGTCAAAGTCCAAGATTAAATCACAAGGTGACACTTGTCACCTTTTGGTTCAAAACTTATCTTTTTGTCTCTCCAATACAAATATCTTAACACCTTATAAAATAATATCACTTAATACAAAAATCCAACAAGTTGTCAAAAATATATTGCGTTTACCGCACTTGCGGGTCCCACGTTCAAAATACGCTCTTAATTTCTCAAAAACTAACCGATACTAGAAAAATCATTTTAAAACTATATTTGCTCATAAACTTTATCTGGGGAATTTTTCTAATAAAGAAACTGTAGAAAAGGCGGGCGATTAAATAAAATAAACCCTAAAAAATTAGAAAATTTCTGGGTTCTCACTCTTATTCTTTCGGGGCGTCACAATAATAATAAGTTAGTGATTAGAAGGTAAAAACCCTAGTATACGTGATTTAAGAAAAAACGGCTCGAACCGACAGGTATCGATCACTACCGATTGAACCCACCACTTGACCACCACTTCTCTACCACCACATACCCTTGATATTTTTGCAAAATATCTCCCTCATCCTCAGCCATATAGCCGAATTATGTGGGCCAAAATGCAAGGAAAAGAAAGTAAAATTTGGATGGTTTTGGTGGTGACAAGTGTTGGTTATCTATGGTCCCTTGACCAACTCTTTTGTCTTGCCTTCTTATCTCTCATTTCAGATCATTTCCCTTATTTTCTTTTTGTTTTGGCTGAGAGCAAGGAGAGGCAAAAGAGTGAGGAGAGTTTTCAATCTTCTACCTTGAATCCAACCTTTTGAGTGCAACCAAGAAAAACTAAACTGATTAATTACTAGTTTGGAAGCTTGGGAAGCTTAAGGAACCAAAAATTTCAAGGAGAGGTGGAGGATCATTCGTGCAAGCTCTTGTCTTGAGGTATAATGGCTGATCAACCTTTCTTTCTCCATTAATCATGATTAAGTTGGGTATTAATGTTAGTATTGTGCTTGTGATGCTTGTTCCAAGTGATTTTGATGATTAGATGGATGACTTTTGAGTTAGGGTTTCTTGTGGGTTAGGTGTTGTATGATTTATATATCTGGTATATAATCTTGTAAAGGAGATGGTAGTGGTAGTTTCAAGGTAAAAATGTGAATTATAGCTTGAATATAGCAAAATTCCAGATTTCTGGAAATTGTAGCTTCAGTTCTGGCCGATTCCATTTCATCATGCTATAAGCCGAATTAGGCTTAGTACAAAACATGAAAGTTGTAGAGAATGATATTTTATGGTTGCCTACAAAATTTCAACTCAATCGGAGCAACGTAGCCTGTGAAAAGATGAAAATACCCTGACTGCCCTAGGAGTAAAATCAGCGGACAGTTTTGACAGTACACTAAGTTGGTTGCATTTGTTCACCTGGATACGTACTGAACTAGCTTTTATCCAAAACATGAAAGTTTTAGTAATTTGTCTTAGCTTTTTAACGCCTCCAAGAACGTCTTAAACGGACTTTGGTAACATGAGATATGGCCATTTGAATGTAGTACAGTTAACTGGTCTATTAGTAGAAGTTTGGTTCTGTGAATTGGGAATTTGACTGGGTTACACTAGAAATTGGACTAAGTGATTCTCATCAAAATTGTAGCCCTGTGTCTTAGCTTCGAAACGGTATAAGTTTCACCTCAATCCGATAAGCGTAGCTTCGGTTGTGTCCGTTACGCAAAATCACGTCAAATCTGTCTTTTGCTAGACTTCATTTCCGCACATGTCGTTAGCTTGATTTTTGTACTTGTATTACCTTGAGCCTATTGAACGACTATTGAAATGAGTTTGTTTTGTGTGTAACTTTGGGTTTGATTGAGGAAAAGAATGTGTAGACACCAAATTTTTGATTTTTTTAACTTTTTAACTTTATTGGTTTAATTCATTTAATTTTTGCTTTATTGGTTTCAATTCTAGAGTTGTTATTTTATTTTGGTTCTAGTTCATTTTTATTTTATTATTATTTTTGTCTTCATACTAAATTTAAAAAAAAAAAAAGGGAAAAATGAAAAATACAAAAATACAAAATAATGTGTGAAATTAGTGGAAGTTGGCATGCTAGACAAATGGAGGACATGCACTCGGACAAGTGTCCCTTTTATATTTGGACAACACATCACTTAGGAGGGGGGAGATGGAGACACTTGTAGGATTGAGGATTTGGAAACAAAAAGAAAAGAAAAGGGCCAAAAAAAGGAAGAAGGGAACGGAGGGCAGAAGAAGAAAAAGGGCGGCGGACAGGACAAGAGGGGAGGAACAAAAACAAGGGGTCGGGACGGCTAAGAAAGAAAAAGAAAACAGAGAGAGGGGAGAGTTTTCGGGGACGGCTAGGAAAAAGCAACGGAAAAATCTGAAGGGGAGGATTCCAGTAGCGGCTAGGGTTTAGAAAAAGAGAGCTTTGAAAAAGGAGGAGCTTTGTGTGGAAAGAGGGCTTCGTCTGGGGAGGAGCTTGACCGAACAAAAAAAAAAAAAAGAAAACTGCAGAGCTCGGGGGCAGTAGAAAGCCAAGGGAGGATCGAGTGAAGAAAAAGGAGGAAACTTGCTGAAGATTCATCACCAAGCGGGCGAATCAGTCTTGTTCGTGACTGTTTCCAAGAGCGAGTAGTCTTCTCCTGCACTCTCTGTGGACATCAGGCAACGACTTATGTTCAGTGACCGCTCTTTAAAAACACCTCCAACCTGGCCAAATTGGTGCTCCAAGTTGTGGGTTCTTCAATGTTGGAAGTTTTACGACTGAAGTTCTCGACAGCGTCTCTGGAATCAGCGTGATCTTTGGGGTGATTTTCCACGTTCATTTCAGTCCGCCAGGATTCTGAGGTAACGGTAGTTTCTCTCCTTGTTGCTTTAGCGAGATTTTTCATGAGAAGCCAAGTCTGTCGAACGTGAATCTTGGGCTATCTGTGTTGCTGGTTTGGCTTCATGATTTTTATCATGTTTTGCTTCTTGATGTTTCCCTGCTTGCTATTTGTTTTGTGTCTCTTTAGTGTTAGATACAAGCGCCTGAGTTCAGGATCTGGTGTTGTTTGGAATTGGTTTTGTGTAATCTTTGGGTTGTTGAGCCATGGAAGTTGCAGACAGCAGCAATAAAATTGCAGAAAAATTTCCAACTTTGATATTTTTTTCTTTTGGCATGAAACGGATTTAGAGTTAGGTTTTGTTTAGACTAGGAACCATGAAGTGTTGGAGTTGCTTTCTTTATATCTTTGCTGCATTATTCATATTCATTTGCTTCATGGATTTGCTGGGGATAGGCAATTGCATTTTAGGTGATGTTGATGACAATGGCTGAAGCTTTCGATGTCCTAAGTTCAATTTCTTTTGCTGATTTTACGTCCAGCTCCTTTGTCTGATTTCTGTTGGGGTAGACGATTGCATTTGAATAATGCTAACAACATGGGTAGAAGTCATAGCATAGAGGCTTGGATAGGTTTCATCTCTATGTGTCCTTGCGGCATTTTTTACATTCAGTCGCATGAGGAAAGAACTAAAAATTGCAGAATGTTGATTCCTTATAATTGCATGAATTTCTGGCATTTAAACCTAAAAGCTGTATGGTGAAAAGTGGAAAACATGCTTGCGAACTTGTTACCTTGCTCCAAGTTGTTGTTAGTTGAGCTGTTGGTAGTGTTTGGATAGCAAAGAATTGCAGCAAAAGGAAACTCAAATGTTGCAGACGTTTTTTCGTTAATTGTATGCCCACATTCTTGTCTTTGTTCTCCTTGCTTGTTTTCTTCTTGTGATGATTTAATTCTGTCCCCGATGCCTCAAAGTCTCCTCCCTTGTTGCATGAAACCGTGAATTCCATGTTAGCTGGAGCGTTTTTTAATTGCTGTACTACGGTTTTGCTACTCATGAAGTTAACGGCTTGCTTCTAAAGCTGTTACATAACAACCCATTCGCATGATAGCTTCTGTTAGCTTTGCATTCGGTGTGTGATTTTGTATGCATGATAAGCCTAATAAGAACTTGAGATTGGGTGGTTTGAGATGATTGAACACATCTGCCATGTAAAGTGCTGAAGCTCAAAAGTATTGCTTGCTGAAGCTTAAAACCATTTTGCATGAAAGTTCTCTTGTTGCTGGAATGTTTCTCAGTTGTCGCATGAAATTTGCATGAAAATCTTCTTCATTCTGGCTCTTGCATGCATGATAAGTTTGGTAGGAGCTTGAGGTTGGGTTTTGGTTTGAGATGGTTGTGTGAATTCGCCGGGCAAAGTTGCTGAAGTTTAAGAGCATAAGAAATGTTGCAGAAACATTCTCTTCGTAGCATTTGCATGCTTTTGCATGAAAGTCTTTCTAAAAATTGCAGTTTGGCCCCCCAAGTCTCCCCTTGTTCCACTATGACCCAACCAATTGATTAATTTCCTCAATTTGGTCCTCGGCAGCTCTAATTTTACAACTTTTCATTGCTTGTTTGCTTCAATTAACCACCATGCTTTGTTTAAATTGCACTTAATTCATGATTTTAAGAGCTTTATGATCAAGTGAGTTTGTATTTGCATATTTTCTTTAATTGTCTCAAATTAAATTGGTGCCTTGACCTTTTCTTTACTTTTGGAGGGTAAATAAGTCATTTCACCCCATTAGAGCTCCAACTCAAGGGAGGTACACCTTATCCTTTATTTTTGACTTTATTTGACCCTACGTGCGTATATGTGTCTTATGTGTGCAATTGCATGACTTTAAGTGTTTATTTCATTTTCACTTTATTTATTTCTCTAGTTGCTTAGTTTTTACTTTAATTTTCGTTCAATTTCATCATTTAGGAGGCACTCGAATGCCAAAATTGTAATAGTTAGGAATTTAATTGTTTTATTCCTTCTTATTTCCCCTTTTAGATTGTAGTAGGCTTCCCCCTCCTGATGTAATAGTTAGGGCTTTATTTGCTTTACTCGCCTTATGTGTGTTGCATGCTTACGTGCTATGTGTTACCGCTTTCTTAGGTTTTGACATCTAGATATGCATGCTTATGTGTTATGTGAATTACGTGCTCATATGTCTACTTGCTTTAATTGTGCACATTACTTATATATGTGTATGATGGATGCAAATGCACGTAACCGTGGCTAGTCCAATACTAGTCATGGTTGTCCCCTCGAGCTCTTGCAAGTCCAATGCTTGTGAGAGAGCGTAGATGTGGGCTAGTCCAATGCTAGACCAAATAGGGCCGCCCCTCGCTAGTACATACTTGCATGCCCTCAATACATCTTCATTCATTTTTCTCTTTTTAGTTTTACATATTTGCATGACCCTTTACTCCCTTTCCCTTGCACATTTAAGGTTGCATTTCATTCTAGTTATTAAGGTCATTTGCTTGATTAGATTAGGGATACCCCTTGAGTATGGGATATGGACGAGTTTGGCTTTTCTAGCCTTAGCACGCTCGTATTCCCTCTATCAAAGGGAAAATTGAGTCACGAACATTAGTCCCCCGTACCCGATATGATGCATTCCTTTAAGACATGTATATTTCTATAATTATTTTATTCTTTTCCCTTTCTTGGAGTCTCATATTTTTGCATCATTCGTGACCTCTCCAAAGAGTCATTATTGGGCATCACAATTAATGTGATTGGCACCACTCAAGCTTTGGAAGAGAAATTTTGCCCCCCGATACCCTCCTAGGTCTAGGGTTTGCATTCATATAGTACATCCAAATGTGATAAATCTTTTGGTTAAAAATAAGAAAATCCTTGACTAAATCACGCAACTAGCCTTGGCTAGGTTGAGAGGGTGCCTTGGACCTCGTCCTTGCCTTCCCTCTCATCAAATGTGACTCCCGAACACTTTCTCTGATTTTTGTAGACTTATGAGTCGTTTAAAAGGGTTTTCTATAATTTTACTCAAAAATTTATTTTTTAGGTGACTTGGTACACCTTAACTCAATACCAAGTGGCGACTCCAATTTTTATTCAAAACCCTTTTAAACTATTATTTTGGGTCGAATCGTCGCATTTTCAAGTCCCATTTAAACCCATAGTTTTCTTCATTTTCTTTGTAAATCAAAATTCATTTTTCCAATCAAGAAATTCACTTTTTAAACTATTTATTTTTCTTATAAAAAATGGGGCGCGACAGAATGAGGCCATAATTGGCTGGAAAATAGAAAAATACAAGGGGCGTGCTGCCCAAATTTACCCTCAAGGGCTAGGTAGACATACTTGCAACTTGAGTAAGGGTTAAGAGCGATTACCACTTGAACTATTTAGGATATTGGCGTCTTCTTTTATCGAGGTATATCAGTAAGGATTTGGCCGAACTTGTACCCTTAAGAAATAAAGTCATGACTACTAGGAGTATGTTTTCCTTGTACTTTCGACTCAAATAGTATTTCCAAGTATAAATGTTACAAAGTTATATAGTTTGAAAAGCGAGCGAGTGTTTCACGAATATTCCCCAAGTGAATTTCCATGTCTTGATTCTTATTGAACGAAACGTCTACGTTTCGAACCTTAGTCGATTTTTAAGGTTCTGAAACAAAGTTTTATCGCAGATTTGGACTCCGAACCCGGAGTATAACCCAGACGTGATTACTAGGGGCACTTCATTTTGGTGAGTGCTTCCAAATACCTGATTAAACTAGACACTTGTTTCCAATACTTGATCAATATGATTAAATGATATATGATTGGTTTGATCGGGCAAGAGTGTACTTTATCGCACTTGCCCTTATTTGATATATACTTGTTTATTGTTGAAATTGATTTGATATACTTGTTTATGATGTGCGCACTTCCTGGAATTCCAGAAACCCTGCGGCAAGTTACTCGAGTCGAGCCGGCAAGGGCTTGTCGATTGGGTAACGAACCCTGGGTCTCTTGATTGTCGAGTGGAGTGATATCTCCTCGACTAATCGGTATACTCGAGTATTACCACCCGTGTTTATTGAGGATTTTGGGCCCAGTAGGGGGTTTGAATGGTGGACGGAGAGTAGTGTAAGTGGTGTTCTATTGGACTGGTTACTTACTTGAAAGTTGACGGAGTGTCAGCTATTACGTGATCAAGCTCCTGGTGATGCATTGGGAATTTGGCTCCTGAAAGCCATTCGTATCCTTATACTTTGAGATTATTGTTTCTTGTAGTGTTATTGTTTCTTTTAAAACTTTACACTCGCTCATTTTGGGATTGCTACTTGAAGTGTTATTACTCACTTTTATGAACTCTTCATGCTCGTTACTTTGCTATATCGAAAACTTGTACTTATAAATAATGGTCAATTTGCTATTTGGAACCTCACTGGACTTTTAGCTCATTCCACGCCATTTGTTTTCCTTACAGGGGTACGAGCGAGGCATGAGATGTGTACAGACTAGTGTTGTCTAGTTGTTTTGAATTTTGTAATTGTACTCGCATCAGTCGCTCGATTAGGGTTGAATGTACTGAGAACTTAAATCTTTTGATGTATTTGGGACTGTATGGATGGTTGAGATAGAAATGAATGTATCCGTATGTTCCAAACTTGGGAACCATTATTTCGTTTATTATTGAGGTTGCACATTATTTTAATTGATGCGAATGAGTGAGTCCTGGCGAGAGCTGGGCAGGCGGTCCGCCGAACCCTTTGGTTCGCCTTAGGGGGAGGTGGGGTTGTCACATGATATACTCGAGTATTATCAAAAACTTTGATGAGCGGGCCCGGTAAGGGGGTGTAACGGTGACGGGATTCGAAGTAAAGTGGTGTATCTATGGATTTGATACTTATGTGGTTGACGGAGTGTCAACATGAGATGTGATCAAGACTTCGACTCGACTACGTGGAATTTAGCTCCTGAGAGCTACAGTATCCTTGAATTGTTTCTGTTTATTTTTTTTCCTATTCGAAATGTGAATTATTCGAACTTATAGCTTTACTTACTATGTAATTTGTGGCTACTTGGATTACATGTTTGCATGTGTGTTTCTTGGCCTCACTGAGTATTGGCTCATCCCATTAGTTTGTTTTCCTTAACCGGAACCCGATTGGAGGGAGTTAAGCAAATGCCGACTTGAGGTACTTTTGTATTAGTGTTGTAATTGTAATCGACTAGACATTTTGGAGGTTGTATATTTTGGAAAAAGTGATTGTAAATTTGAAATTGTGATGTAAGACTGGATATTTATGTATGGAAATGATTTCGTACCTTTATTCCGACTTTCATTGTTGGTATTAGACTAGGTTTGAATTGGATTTGTCTCGAGTCCTGGCGAGAGCTGGACAGGCGTCCCGCGGATACCCTTGGGTTCGCCCTTGGGAGAAGTGGGGGCGTCACACCGCTGCTACTTGATCCCCTCGTTCAACCCTAGGTTTAGGTTGTTGCTCGGCCGTCGCATCTCTCTTTTCTCTCGATTCTTATACTTGTTCTTGTACTCGTCTAGCCCCACGTCCACGGTTAGAACCGCATCCTCGACTAGTCCCACGTCCCTGACTTCGCCTGCCTTCCATACCTCTTTTTGAAAAAATAGACTATATAGGTATAAGCAAACTAATGTAACTATAAAGCTCAATAAAAATATTTCCAAATTATAAAGTGAAAATGATAGAGCACATTTAAAATATCACACTTTCTTTATATACATATCATAGCAATTCACATATCAAGTCGTGAAGTACTATACATATTACCCCCTAACAAAATCAAGTACTTATAGCAACCAAAGGACATAGAACAAAAGAGTGTGCTATATACATCAACCGTAACATGTCAATATCGAAAGCAAAACAAAAGATGACGTGTCATCCCAACTATTCCCTACTATGTCCTAACTTAGTTTGTCACTGATCCCTAACTTAGTTTGTCACTGATCCAGCTGACTCCACCACCTCTTCAGGTGTAGCTGGCTCCTGAGTCACTAGGAGCTACGTTCCATTAGCCTTCCTTGGCCAAGTTCACCCGTACTACTTTCTCCACAAGCATCTCAAATTAGTCAAAGTGCAAACCACTTCAATTGCAGGTACAAATTCAAATACATCATTAGTAATGCCAATCCAAGGCAATAACCTATTCTTTCGATTCAGAAACAATTCATATACGCATGATCTAAGCACATCTTCCACACTTACCTCAATTTCATTCGTAACCATCATAAAAGTGTCAATTCTTTGGTAGTCGGGTACAAGAATCCCAAAATAGAATAATTCACAACTCGAACCGGTCGGTTCTAAGAGTAAATCACCTATATTAGAGATTCCTACCTGACATACAAGTATCATGATAAGGGTTTTACGCCTATAACATTCATGATTCACAGCTTATGTTCTAGAAGAGTACTTAATCCTTTACTCATTCACATAATAGGGACCATAACACCACTCGGCACAAGTTTACCCCGTGCCGAAACCACGCGAAGTGGCTCTGATACCACCTGTGACGACCTCCACCTCTCCCTAGGGCATACCCCAGGGTTTAACGGACTGCCTTCCCAACTCTCGTCAGGACTCGCTCACTCACTTCAAGAAAACAAGTTACAACTTCAAAAGTAAATGAAACAATAGTTCCCAAACTTAGAATGTACATTTATACCCAGTTTCAACTCAACGTTCATACATTTCCAATTATAATAAAAGATTCAAGTTCCAGAGCGCTTACAACCCTAATCGAGCCTTAGTGCAAGTACAATCACAAAAATTCCAAAACTAGACTATGCTAACCTGTACCAACCTCACGCCCACGCTCAATTCCCCTGTAAGGAAAACAAAACTAATAGGGTGAGCCAAATCTCGGTGAGGTTACAAATAGTATGCAAGAATCAAGTAGCAAGTTGACCACTATGTAAAACTTGAAATATCAAAGTAGCGAGTATAAGAGTTTATAAAAATAAGCAATAACACTTCAAATAGCAAATCATTAGATATCCATATTTCCAAGTAAAAGGATACAGTTGTTCTTACAAGTTAGCTCCGTCATAGCTTCACCAAGTAGTAGTTGACATTTTGTCAACTTTCAAACAGAGTAACCAGTCCAGTAGATCACCACTTAACTCCAATTTCTTTCTACCAATCAACCCCCTACCGGACCCGAACTCAAAAATAACAGTGGTGGTAATATTCGAGTATATCGAATCCAATGGACCATATCCAAAGGATTACACAATAAACAAGAAACAGTACCTATGGCTCGCCAGTCTCCTCGACCAAGCCCTTACTTGCTCGATTCAACTGACTAACCAATAGGGTTAGGATCCTAGGCAGTGTTCAAGTCATGCACATATATATATCAAACCATTTGTAACCAACACACAATAATAAGTCACATTAGGGCAAGTGCGATAAAGTACACCCTTGTCCTATCAAACAAAATGATTCATTCAAGTAATAAGTTCAAACATGCATTTGGAAACACTCACCAATGAGTTATTGCTTTCCAAAACCAAGCTCACGTTCAACTCCGTGGCTGGAGTCCAAATCTACGATAAAATACCGTTTAACAATTTGCAATCAACTAGGGTCTCAAAATATGGGAGTTTCGCTTAAAGAAAATCAAGTAAATGAAACTCGTTTAAGTAGTATTCATTTTACTTGTCAAATCCTAGAAAATTCATGCTCGCTCTTTTGGTTTCGATAAAGAAGCGATTAAAATGTTTAAGTTCGCAACTTGGTATAAGAGACGAGAAAATCTTGTTTAAAGTGGTCGCTACTTTGTCTTTGAAAAAGATACACTTTTTGCAAAATTTTAGCTTATAAGTCACTCACAAGGTCAACCTAAGCAGCCCTACATAACTAAGTCCCAAATCGCTCACAAGTCGCACACTTATTTCCGTATTCACTCACTTATCCCACGAAAGAAAATCGGGCAGCATTTCCTTTGTGTTTACCAATTTTTCCAACCATTCAACGTTTCATTTTCTTTCCAAATCAACCCCAAATCAACACTACAAGTAAGAATATAAAGATAGCTCTTAATCTAGTCCATAAACCATCCAATTATAACTCATTTCTAGCAAATAATCATCCAATACCAAAGCTGAAAAATTCTTAAGAAAGCTGGTATTTCCTCTTTTAAATCCAAAAGGTCATAATAAGGCTACTAATCACCTCACAAGTCCAAAACCAAGCTCAAAACCAACATATTATTGTTACACAACACAAATCAAGGCTGAAAATTGCAAAACCCTAGCTGAAATTTCACTAATCTACACCAAACCTAGAGTATTATCCATAGTATTCCAAGATTCAAGTCATCTACACCAATAAAATGCAAGATAAGAGAGATAACAAGAGTTTCTTAGCTTAATACCTTCAAACCTCAAGGAAAAACACAAAACCAAGGCTACCTATGCAAGATCACTCCACCCCAAGCTTCCTTGTCACATTGTTGCAAGTTTGTTCGGTTTATTTTTGTGATTTCAACTCAAACAAGGCAAGAATCAAGATGAAAATTGAAGCTCTCTCTCTCTATTTTTTCTCTCCAAGTTTCGGCCAACACAAGAGAAAAATGAAGAAAAATGGGCCAAGAAAAAAGATAAGAAGAAAGAAAACTCATTTGGTCAAAGCTATCTAGGATTGCCAACACTTGGCAACCAAGTTTTCCTTTTTTTTTTTTCTTTTCCTCTTGTTTTTGGTCAACAATTTCAGCTAACTTAAGGGTTAATTTAGGAGGATTAAGTGAAATAAAAACAAGGAGATTAGGGTAAGAAAGTATTGGTCAAGTGGTGTACTCAATCGGTAACAAACGGTGCACGTCGGTTCAAGGCTATTTTCCTTAACTCCCTTGTACTTTTGTTTTAACTTATGATTCACTAAGTTATCATTTGCACTTCTAATCACACACTTCCTCTTACCTAATACTCACTCTTATCCACCAAATTTAGTACACACACCTCACCAAGTGATCACACGACCAAAGTGCACGAAAACCCTAATTTACTCTATATGTAAAAGTAAAACTCTCAATTCTATTATTTATTACAACTATTGAGGGAGTAAATTTAGTAGTAAAGGAATTATAAATCAACTTATTCAAAATAAAAGAGAATTATAAGGAAAATATAGGTGAATTTTCAAGTCTTCACACTTCACATCCATGATTGCCCCACGAGGACACTGAGTTTCTAGAAGTTCCATCTCCTGCAACTTTTGGCTAAGCCGTGACTAAAAATCCAACAGCTAACTCGATGCATTATCTCGCCCGACAACTTTTCAAATGATCTTCTTCATCTCAACCTAGATAGTGCCCTACCTTTGAGGAACATACCTATAAGAGAAGCATTAGCGGAAGTTGAGGTAGACACATTTATCTTCTTATCAATGAAGGAATCTATCAGCCTTTTCAAAGTCATAAAGGAATTGAAAATCGTGATAGGTGCCTCATCCTCTGAATCCAACTCCGTAGACCTGTCCACTTGAGCCGTATCCTATTGGATATTATCATTTCCAAAACCTTTCTTCACTTGATGATCTGAATGAGTTGAATGATCACAAACATTATCAGTAGTTGATGTCACCTGTTCAAGTGAAATTTTAATTGTACAAAATGTATAAAACTGTGGCCAATTATCATATTCTATCTTTTGCCATTGCCCACACGAATCATCTCCAATCCATATTCTCTTAATAGAGCTTTAGTTACATCCATCTCAACTAAAACTTATTGCAACCAAATGCCTTTTCAAATCACTTATCGTCGAATCTATCTGTAAAGGACGACCATGTAGTGAAGTCAATTTATAAATATACTTCATATTAAAGAACAATAAAGGGAGTTGCAAAAATTAACCAATATAGGAGCAATAAACAATTCTTGATTCAACTTGAAATCCACTATCCATTAGAAATTACCATAGGTGAGCTGTTAATAAATCAAGTTTATGTATAAATAAATAGGTATAATCCTCTTCAAGCGTAGGGTGAATAAGAATGTGATTTGCATCCATCAGTCCTACCAAACAATGTCCTTTAAGCCCCAAGGACACAAAAGATTTTTGAATGACTACCACAGCAGAATGGCTAAAAGCAAAACACCTTATCAATGCATTACGGAAGGGTTCCGCCAACTTCTCAATATCCGGTTTTGATATTCAAAGTGCAGGTTCACTCTTATATGCCCAGGTCAGGTAACAAAGATAAAGCATCAGGAGTTGCAGCTCTACCTAAAACCATCGTCACAAAGCACTTTAAAGCAAGCTATATGCTTCCAGATAGCTGATTAGGCTACCAAAAAGCTGCCATATTAGAAGAGCCAAAACCCTACGAATTTGAAGAGAGGGAAGAGAGATAAACACTCATATCATACCTCCTCTATAAGTTTCCTTCTTCTCTTGACAATGATGTCTTCTTCTTTTTTTTATAGCAATCATATAGTGCTAGTCAAAGTTTTTTTTTTCATTTTCCATTCTGTAGCAAAAAACACCACCACTTCTATATCTATTGTGACGACCTCACCTCCCCTTAGGCGTACCCAAGGGTTTGGCGGATTGCATGTTCAAGTCTCGGTAGGGCTCACTCACAAACTCCAATCCATAATATTAAAGTCTTCAATATAGCATTTACATACTACAAAACATCCCAATATTCAAAATAAAGTATAAGCTAAAAGAGAAGAGTTTAAACAACTAGCACTATAATACAATGTGCCGGCCAAATACAAGATCAGGTTTTCTTATTACAAACTATTACTATCCTCATCTCTATCATCTCCACACCCTGTTAAGAAAAACAAATAAAGAGATGAACTAGAAACTATCAGGCACTATAACATTCACATGATGGCATGATCACGTCTTTCATGAAACAAGTAATATCCAGATAACTCATTTAACAATGTGTAGTAAATAATATATACACATAAAAGGATACAGTCTACTCTCGAGAGCAGATTCCATAACAGTTTGTCCAGGATCTGTTGACACTCCATCAATCATGAAATTATAATGTTCGTAGATCACCGCTTATCGTTAATACCGTTTCTTCGATTATCCCTTTGTACAGGGACCGAACGTCAAAACAAGAAACACTATCCATGATTCATCAATCTTCTAGACCAATCCTTTGCTGGTTCGATTCGACCACTAGTCAATGGGGTTTGGGTTTAGAGCCCCAAGTATCAAGATAGCCGATGTGATGAAGGCATACAATCGACTTTCAAAATAGTCACAAGTGAAGACATAGGGGTAAAGCACACGAGCACCCAATGCTCAAGTATTGCATGTCATGTGTTCAAATCACTTGTCACGTCTAAACATTTCATTCACTTGTTCAGGTTACTTAACTGTCCAGTCTTAACATTTCATCGACTAGTCTCGGATAGGGATTCCAGTTGTTACCCAAGGCTGTCCAACCTATCCAACCTCGCTAAGGCTAGTTTCGAATAAGGGTTTCAACAAAGGGTCTAGTTTAGTCGATGTGATCAAGTACACATTAGACCTACACTCATACACATGCACATTCAAGTCTACATTCAAAATCATGAAATTCAAGTTTAAGGAGGTTGAGTGCGATAAAGTGCATAGTCGTCTATGCAATAACAAGTCAAGATACCTAGCAATTTTGAGCAACAAGTCACATGAAACATCAATCAAGCAAGTCACATAGTCCTAACATGTAGTTGGAACACTCACCAAATTGTTCACAATCTTTCCACTTCAAACTCTGATTTGTCCTCTTGGATACTCTTGAGTCCTGCGGTTAGATAATACATCAAGAGTCTAGCAACTCAAAGCAAATAGAAATAAGAAACTTGGAGTTTCAAAATTTCACTTAGAAGACACATCAATTTTCCGATTTTACCCCCAAAATAATTTTCAAAATTGCACCATTTTCTTGTTCAAATTTAGGGGAATACCCACGTGAATGATAGGTCAATGTCTTAAGCGAAATATGGAGCATAATTAGGCCAATTATAGTCAAGAATTTTAAAGAAAACAAGGCAAGACTCTTGAGGTTCAAAGTTGGAAATTATGAGTAATAAAATGTTTTGGAGCAAATCATGTTCTTCCTCGTAAACTTCTTTGTTTTAGCTCAAATCTAACATACATGTGAAGATTTGTTAATCTTGGTCCCTATCTTTTGATGTTTACAAAACAATTGGATGATACTAATAATCTCTTCAAAAAGAAATGCTTTCAGATATGAAACAACCTTATTCAAAGAATGATACGAGACTAGTTGGTGTTAAAGTTTATCAAGTCCGCTTAAATCAAGCTAGAGTCGTTTCATTGTGTCTTGGCCGAATGGTCTCCTTTATGAGTTGTTTGTCGCTTATTTCCATTGTTTTATGTCGTTTGGTTAATTCCAAAATTTGAGTTTGGTCATCTTAGTCAATTAGTTAATAAAAGGGCTCAAGGTCATGTTGACCATAGTTAGTAGCCCAATTGGAGTTCATTCATAGAAGTTAATTGGTGTTAGGGTTAAGTTTCTTACTTCTTAGTTGGATTAGAAGTTTGGTCTTGTAAAAGCCTATAAAAAGCCTTTGCTTTAACGTTTTAGGGCTCATTGAATAAAATTGAGAAATTTTCTAGATTTCATTCGTTAATGAAAGAGTTCTTCTTGGCTTGTGAAGCCACTATTGAACATCTTAGAGTTGCCCTAAGGTGATTCGTCAACTTATCAATCAAGTAGTCACCTTGATTGTGGTGTTGTCCTATCCGTTCTAATCTTTCTTGTGTGGCCCAAGATAGATTACGAACTCCATCACCAAATGTTGATTCCTAACCTAGATTCGGGTTTTTGGTTCACGTTCTTGATTCGTTTTGCCGCTTCAAGAATTGTATCATCTGGTATCAAGAGCTAGTTGGAGGTATCAACGTTATATCCCTTCTTGTTTTGTGTGGTTTAAGGTTTCGTTTGTTTCACCTTGCTGTCCGAATTTGTGTAGTCCAATTCATGACTTATCTTGGTGTTTTTCTTCGTGAATCTTGTCTTGTTTATTTGTCAAATCTATCCGAAGTTAGCTTATGTGTTGAGTCCCTAGGGTTTGCATTGTTTCTTGTTGTCCGCATTGTCTCCTTGGCTGTCGTGTGTTCCTTGCTGTCCGTTCTTGTTTCTTTGTCCAAATCATGTGTATTATTTTGTTTTGTGTTTGATTGTTCTGTCTTCAGGTCTTGTGTCAAATAGAGTCAAAAAAAATTTTGGATGAACCTCTTTCTTATACAATCCGCGACTGTTTCTTGTCATCAAGTACAATCCGTGGCTGGTCCTCTTGATTTCTTGAAAGGTGCTCATAGTTCTTGAAATTTTTGGACAAAAGTCTTGAATTTCTTGACCTATCTTGAACAAATTCTTGAAAATCTTGAAGTCCAGAGGTAGTATAATAGGGTTCTTGAAATTCTTGAGCCAAAAGTTTTCCAAATCTTGAAGATTCTTGGAAACCTTAATTCACCCTCTTGAAGTTGATAACTTGCGGCTGCTATTGTGTTTGATTTGGCAAGCTTGAACCCAAAAAAAAAAAGGAGAAGTCTGATCCGTGTTAAAAAAAAAAGAATTAAAAAAAAGAGAAAGAAGAAGAAGCAAATCTGCTACGGATCAAACCTCAAGAAAAGCTTGCAAGTGGAATTCTAAATTGACTTGGTTTATTACCTGCCAAAATCCGGTAGCAACACCTTGTCCAACTTGGACTTGAGTAAGCCGGTTAGGGAAGTCTTGAAACCACTTCTTGTTTCATAAAAACACGAACCCAAGCTCCCCTAAAACAAGTTTCCAAACCTGGTCACTAAACCAGTTTCCAAATTCTAGCCACAAGAAATCGGTAGAGTGTTTATTCTAAGTTCCAAAATTTCTGGCACATTGAGTCTTTGCTCCAGCCTTTAAATCTAGTTTGTCTAGCCACATTGTGTCCATTTTCGAGACTTTATTTCCTATTCTAGTCGAGTCGAGTTTTAGTCCATATGACCCAAATCAGTTTTGGGATTACAAGAGTCATAGTTTCCTAATTCTAGTTGTCTTGTCCAAGTCCATTACTTTCCAGATTTTGTGTCCGTGTTGTCCCAAATCAAATCTGATTTTGTAGAGCAATCCTTCCAGCAATATTTTGAGTGACTAGTACATCCAAATTCTGGTACAAGATCCGCATCATTCTCACCAGAATCTGTCTAGGTCTTGACCTTATTGCATACTTATTTTGTGAGCTAAGTAGAGGGAATTAAACGCTTACGTGCAAACATGAGTGTGAGAGTAAATACTCAGGGAATGCGTGAGGAATTTCTTTGGTTCAACTAACAATTTTGCAGGCCTAATAACAATGGCGGATGGAGCTCGGAGTAAATCCAATAGTAGTGTTGAAGGAGCTTCCAACTCTCTTGATGTTCGAATTATTACAGAGATGTTGGACGACAAGTTTAGCAAGATGTTGATTCAAGCATTGGAGCCAATTCATGCAGAACTCTACAAATCGCGACCTGCTCCAAAAAAGTCCAAATCTGGCTCAAGGAAGATACATGTGGAAGAATCAGCAAGCTCCAATGATGAGGAGGGGTGTGCGAGATATCCACAGTTGGAGCAACGCAATGGCCGACAAAGTGATAAACCTATCAAGGGTATAAAGCTAAAAATTCCAGCTTTTCAAGGGAAATCCTACCCCGAGACTTATTTGGAATGGGAAAGAAAGATAGAGATGATTTTTGAGTGTAATAACTACACGAAAGAACAAAAAGTCAAACTTGCAGTAATTGAGTTCACTGATTATGCCATGATTTGGTGGGATCAATTGCAAACAAGTATGAGGAGAAACCGTGAACGTGCAGTTGAGACATGGGATGAATTGTGAGGGTTAATGAGAAAAAGGTTCATACCGAATTACTATCATCGCGATTTGCACCATAAGCTGCAAACTCTCACTCAAGGGAACTTGTCCGTGGAGGATTATTACAAAGAGATGGAGATGGCTATGATGAGGGCCGACGTGCAAGAAGATTTAGAAGCCACAATATCCAGATTTTTAAATGGTTTGAGGCTTGAAATTGCTGAGATAGTTGAGCTCCATCACTACCTAGATATGAGTGAGTTGATGGACAAGGCCATGAAGGTGGAAAGGTGCCTCAAGAGGAGGGGTAACACTCACCCCAATGCTAACTATCAAGCTGGAAATTGGCGAAGTTCTCCTTCAAGAGGTGAAGATAAGAGTTTGGTTCCTTCTCAACCACCAAAATTGAAACTACATGAGGTAAAACCAGCAACTAAGTCCGAAGTTGAAGCTAGTACACGAACTCCAAAACCGCAAAGTAGGGAGACTAAGTGTTTCAAGTGTCAAGGCTTTAGACATATAGTATCTCAATGCCCAAACCAAAGAACCATGCTTGTCTTGCCTAATGAAGGGGTTGTGTCAGACAATGAGAATGATTATGAAGGTATGCCACCGTTAGTCGAGGAAAGTGACAACTCAGAGGAAGAATTGCCATTTGAGGGGAATGTTGGAGTCTTGGTTGCAAGAAAAGTGCTTGCTGCCCGAGCTTTACAAGATGAAGATGAGCAAAGGGATAATTTGTTCTGCACTCATTGTCACATCAAGGACAAGTTGTGTAGTCTAATAATCGATGGAGGAAGTTGCACAAACATGGCAAGCTTGTTCATGGTTGAGAAATTGTCTCTTCCAACCACCAAGCACCCTAAGCCATATACACTTCAATGGCTAAATAATAATGGTGGTGAACTTGTTTATAGACAAGTGAAGGTGCCATTCGACATTGGTAAGTATAAAGATGACGTAGTGTGTGATGTGGTACTAATGCAAGCAAGTCACTTGATTTTAGGTCGTCCTTGGCAATATGACAAAGTTGTCCACTTCGATGGTCGAACTAACAAGTATTCCTTCATGCATGATGATAGAAAGATTACTCTTGTTCCTCTTACCCCTAGACAAGTATATGAGGATCAAGTGAGGTTACATGAGGAGTATGAGCTTGAATACGAGCTAAGCAAGAGAAAGAAAGGAAGCCAGCTTTGAGAAGATGAAGACAGCACTTGTATGTGTGAGGACCCGAAAATTTACTTATTTTAAACTCATATTATTGGCTTATTTAAATATTTATCCACCCGTTTTCTCTGAATAATTTATTTCAACCCTTTTAGAACCATTTATATGGAACTATAACTTGCGTATATTTTTAAAATGTTCCGTTAATAAATTTAATTTTGGGAAGCTCGTTTAGCGAGATTTAGTGAATACTCGTTTCGAGACAATAGTCGATTTGAGAGTACAGTGACCTTGGAGATTTGAGAACTCATGTGTTGTCGCGCCCCACTTTTCGATTCGAGTTGAATTGTGTGGTGTGTGGTGTGTAATGTGTGAACGTGTGCAAAATGAAAAGTAAAAGGCCATGGGACTCAGAATGCGACGATTTGGCCAAGTGAAGTTCAAAAGGGTTTTTTTTGTATCAAAAATGGAGTCGCCACTTGGTATAGAGTTAGGGTGTACCAAGTCACCCAAAAAGTGTTTTTTGTTTTTGAATAAAAAAAGTAAATAAACCCTTTTTGAGAACTTTGGGTCTACGTAACCAAAAGAGGGATCGGGGGTCACATTTGACGAAGGGGAAGGCAAGGATAAAAATCCAAGGCACCCCTTCGACCTAGCCAAGGCTAGTTGCGTGACTTGAACCATTTTTCCTAATTTTTCTACCCAAGGTATGTATCGCATATTGGATATGTCTATATGAATGCAAAAACCTAGACCTAGGGGTATTGGGGGAAATTTCTCTTCAAAGGTTGAGTGGTGCTAATCACATTAATTGTGAAGCCCAATAATGATCCTTTTGGAGAGGTCACACCTAAACCTAAATGACGTGAAAAATGAGTGGAATGCATGCCATGTGAAAGTGTGAGTTTGTGTGAAGTGAGAAAAATGATAAAAGTAATAAGATAAGAGTGAAGGTGTGCGAATGTAGATGAAAGTACTCGTGTGCGAGTGAAGATATAAAAGTGTTCGTGTGCAAGTGAAGGTGAAAAGTGTTCGTGTGCAAGTGAAGACAAAAAAGTGTTCGTGTGCAAGTGAAGGCAAAAAAGTGTTTGTGTGCAAGTGAAGGTGATAAAAAGGTGCATGTGTGCAAATGAGACGAAAGTGAAAGTGTAATGATAGAGTGGATTGAGAATGCATGAGCCTAGGGAATTCATGCATATTGGGTATGGGGAGACCTAAATCGTGACTTGATTTTCCCTTTGATTAGAAGGCGAAACTAGCGTGCTAAGGCTATCGAGTAGCCACACTCGCTCGTTTCCCTTATCGGAAGGGGACTCTCACGCAAATGTACCCTATAACTAGTATGAGATGCAAAAATCCTAAAATGAGGGGAAAAGGGGCTCGAGGAGCATGCCAGATGACAAAACTAAGGAAAAATGCATGATATGTAGTGAACAAGCAAATATGCACTAACAAAAAGGGATGGCCTAATGAGCCACAACTAGCATTGGACTAGTGTGGTGACGTACATTCATCCATTCCATTCATTCATGGTTATGAAAGCAGGTAGACATGCCAAAACGCTCGTAAACACATAGCACGTAGCACTTAGCATGCTCGACTAGATGCAAGAGCCTACTAAAGCAATTTAACACGTAACAACAAAAGCAAGCAACCAAGGGGAAGGGGAAATGGACCAGGTGCTCTCCGAGCCCTATCTATTACAAGCCAAGAGGTGTACACATACCCCATAAAAGCATAAAGGGGAAGGGAAAATGGACCAAATGCTCTTCGAGCACTATCTATTACAAGCCAAGAGGTGTACACATACCCCATAAAACTTAAATAAAAGCAAAAGCAAGTAAATGCACACAAGGAGGTAAGGAAAGCGAAGTAGACATGCAATTCACACTTAGCACATAGGAGCACGTAGGAGAAATGAAAATCAAGGAGATAGAGGTTACCTCCCTTGCAATCGGGCCCCAATGAAGTGAAATCACTTATTCATCCTCCAAAATAAAAGAAATGGTCAAGGTACCAATTTATTTGGGAAAATTGAAGAAAATAGGCAGACACGAGCTCACTTGGTTATAAAGCTCCTAAAGTCATAAATTAAGTGCAATTGAAACAAAGCATGGTAATTAATTAAAACAAAGCAAGTGATGAAATTGCAAAAATTAAAACTACTAAGGATCAAATTGATGAAATTATGCAATTGATTGGGCCATAGTGAAGCAAAAGGGAACTTGGGAGGTCAAAGTGCAATTTGTGAAAGCCATTTACATGCAAGCTTCATGCACCTACGTAAAGAATGCTTCTGCAAACAAATTTCTGTGATGAAGCTTTATGCAACTTCCAGCTACGGTTTTCTTTCCAAGTCATCATCTCAAACAATCCACACTTCAATGTCTCAGACAACAATGCAATACAATCACACATTAATCTCATTTGTCACCATAAAAACTTTCATGTTAAAACACAGAATCATATAAATCAAATGCAAAGAGAACTTCTGCAATGTGTTGCTCTGATGCTCTCAACAACCGAAACAAAATCCAAACGCGCAGCTGGTTTTCAAAATTCTGATTTCAAACCCAACACACACTTTAAATTAGGCGCAAACACCATACCCACCATCATCCAAACAAGTAGAAAGTTTAGAAAAGATCTCGTGCAAAATTTCTGGAAGAATATGTAAACACTTGAAGAACAAAAAACTGCCGCAACTTCCTCCATTTCTTATCAACACAGACAATCTGACCGAATCTGAGAATTTTTGTCTTGGGTTAAAGTAACAAATTCACCAAGCATTCTCTCCACTTTGAGACCCCAAGAATTGAAAATTTCATAGAAGGGAAAAAACATGCTAAATCTGGAAATTTCTGCAACCTTCAACCGTGGCATTCTTTCACTTTGTCATGCAAACAAGTCCCAACGAATATCAAAATTTCGAGTCAAAACAAACGAACAAAACAAATCTCAATCATCATCTAAACCAAGTACTACGTTTTGCTGCAGGATTAAAACAGAAAATTCGAATTGACCGACATGAAAGAAAAAAAAACGCAGCAAGGCTCACGGACATAAAATGCAGCAAAATGGAAAGAAAGATAGCTGACTAAACCAACAAATGACAAAGAGAGGGACTATAAAACTAGTTCAGAAGAGTACCTGATGAAGCCTTTTGGATCAAAATCAGGTCAGGAATTTCCGTAAAAAGGCTGCTGGATTGGCTTCATGGAGATTTCGAACCCACACCCGCGAAGCCAAGCTGATGATTTGGGAGCCAGATTCAAGGGCTTTCCAGGTGCTTTCTGCGAACCATTTCTGAACAAAAATCCTTCCCCTGGCTTCGTATTTGATGCAGAAACCAAAACCCAAACGAATTAAATGACTGTAAAGGAGATAATCATGCCGCAAGGGGTGCCGAAAACCAGCCTGTTCTGCCGAAATTTTTGCAGAAAATCATTTCTGGTTCTGGCTTTCTTTACCACCGCCACTTTTGTGTGGCTTTTCTTTCCTTCTCCCTCAGTCTTTCTAGCCGTCACTCCTTGGCTCTTGCTTCCACCGCCAGTTTCCCTAGCCTTAGTTTCTTTGCTGCCTTTTTCCCGTAGCTCTCAAAGCTGTTTTTCTTTCTCTCCGCCGCCAGGGAACTCTCCTACCCCTTTTGCTCAACTCAGCCGCTCACCTCTGCTGCAACTTTCTTCATTTCAGATCCCCACTTGGCTAGCTCCCCCCAGAAACTTAGCCCGTAGCTACCTCTGCCTCTAAAACCCAGTCGCCTTTACCTCTCCTTCTGTTTCTTTCTTTTGCTCTCCACCAAAACCTTCCCAGCCGTCACTAGCCTTTCCAAATCTTTGCCGCAGTCACTCGATGCCCAGCCCCCTACGATGAAGCTCTCTCTTTCTCTCGGCCTACCCAAAGTTCCCTCTTGCTTTCTTCGTTTCTTTTCTTTCAGAACCCACGCTGCCAATCTCTTGCTTGCTTTGTTCTTCCTTCAGATTTTTTAGCCATCACTCGATGCCCAACCCCCTTTCTCTCCGCCTTCTCTCGGGTTTTCTTATCCGCTCACTCTCTCTCCCCCAAAACCCTCGCTCAGTTTTTTTTAGCCTGTCGATGCTCTCCAAAAAACCTCCTTGCGGCTGTAGCCTTTCTCTTGGCTTTTATACGAGCAAACCCCAACCCTAAAACTCCAGCAACTTTCCCTGTATTTGCAGCTAAGGAGCCGCTCGATGACCCCTTTGCAAGCTGCGGCAAAATGCAGCTTGCATGCCGCGAGCATTTTTTTTTTTTTTTTTTTTTTTTTTTTTTTTTTGAAAAACAACTTGATAATTACAGAAATGATAAAATAAAATATAAATAATAATAATAACAAAATTACACAAACCAGGTAATAATAATAATAACAAAACAAAAATAATTTTAAACAAAAAACTAAACAAAAATAGCCATTTTTAAATTTTAAATTTTCCATTTTTCATCATTTTCTTTTTCCTCAAAATAACTTAATAAAAATAACTAAAGTGCCCAAAGATTGAATTTAAAGAAATAAACATATTTTTGTGAACAAATTTTCCTTTTTTTTTCTAAAAGCTCTTCGCTAACTTTAAACTTAAAAGCTAAAACCAAAAATTAAAACTAAAAGTAAACAACGAACGCAAGCAATCTAAAATGAAAATCATGAAATAGATGCTATATAAAATTATTCAAAATTTGGTGTCTACATGTGTTAGTCTTAAAATAGGTATTTTTATGCTTAATTACCTTAGTATTAGTTAGTTATATTATTGTTACTAGAATTTCTTAGAAATTATGCTTTAACGCGTGCGAGTCGAAAGTTCGCGTTTTCACGCGCGCGACTAATTGAAGGACTTTAGAAATTTATTTTAGACTACTAAGAGTGAATAATAATAGTGTTAAAGGAAGTACATTAAAGGTTTAGTGCACAAGTGAAACAAACCCGAGAGAAAACGGACATGAAACGCTTGCGCGGGAAACACTATTCAAAGTTGACTTTTGCTTAAATTTGAACCACCAACTACCAAGCTTCTCCAAGAAGCTTTATCACCAGCCATAATCTCTCTCTTCCCTCTCAAGCTTGGTCAAAACTTAGCTAAGGAAGGAGAACAAAATTTTCACTTCATTTCACTTCCAATCTTCCAACCATTTCACTCCAAATTCACCACACAACTTTCACTTCACTTGGAGATTCACTTGGACTAGAAAGGAAGCATCTTTCTCATGGTTTTCCTTGGGTCTTGGAGGTGCAAAATTTTTTATTTTACACCAAGGAGTAGAAGGTAATTATCCGGTCTCTTAATCTTAGTTCTAGTTGGTTAAATTTTGCTAGGAAGCTTGTAGCTTCATGATTATTGTTGTGGGTTGAGTTTAAATGTTGGAGTGGGCTCTATGAAATCCCACAATGGATATATTGGACTAATATGGTGATTATGAGTGTTGTTGGTGTTAATTATGTGTTAATCAAGTGGATATAAGTTAGAAGAGTGAAAAGAAAACCGAAGGAAACTTGTGCAGGAAGTGGCCGAATTTTGTCCAGTTATTTTCGTGCACTTGGTTCAAATTTTTTATGCTTAAATGACCATGAATTTGATGTAGATATGTTGTATATGATGTGTGAAAAGTTTCCACCAAAAATCATGTGAATTGGTTGGGTAAAAGTTGAAATTTTAAAATTTGTACAAATCTGGAAAACAGTGTTCGGGTGTCTGGACAGAGCACATTTGAAGGATCATAATTCTTTGCTCGGACATCAAAATCAAGTGCCATTTATGGCATTTGAAACTAGACATTTGTAGTTTTCTAACGGTGTATCATGCACCTTTTAATTCGAAGTGAACATCTGTAGTGACTAATCAAAGTCGACAGCCCTGTTCTGTCAGTGCAACCGAGAATATTGTAGCAGCTGTTCTTCTGATAAAATGTAGGCTGTTGAATTTAGTTTCCAACGCCACCAGTCATGTTCGATTTCAAGTTGAATTGAGTGAGATATAGTCCAACTCCCGAGCTGTACCAAATCTGGAAAACCCTAATTTTGTCTTGCCGAATGGCCTATCTTGACTTGGGACTTGTTGTTTTGAAAATTCTGAGGTCAATCACCTACCAAATGTATAATGGATGTTTCTTAGACCTTTTGTGACGCCCCGAAAAGTATAAGTGTGAGAACCCGAAAATTTTCTAATTTTCTAGGGTTTATTTTATTTAATCGCCCGCCTTTTCTACATTTTCTTTATTAGAAAAATTCCCCAGATAAAGTTTATGAGCAAAGATAGTTTTTAAATGATTTTTCTAGTATCGGTTAGTTTTTGAGAAATTAAAAGCGTATTTTGAACGTGGGACCCGCAAGTGCGGTAAATGCATTATATTTTTGACAACTTGTTGGGATTTTGTATTAAGTGATATTATTTTACAAAGTGTTAAGATATTTGTATTGGAGAGACAAAAAGATAAGTTTTGAACCAAAAGGTGACAAGTGTCACCATAAGATTAAGTCTTGGACTTTGACCATTTGACTTTACCTTTACCTTTACCAAATAAATATCAAAAAATTGCCAAAAATCATCCTTATTTCTAAAGCTTCATAGCCGGCTCTCTCTCAAAGGAAAAGAAAGAAAAGCTCTCAATTTTCTAGTCTCCAATCTTGCCCAATCTTTCAATTAAACCGATTAATCTTCCAATTACTCCATAAAACCTCTTAGTTTGGTGGAGTTGAGCTTGGTTGTGAAGTTGTTTGGAAAGCTAAGGTGGTTAGTTGCTCTATCTCTTGTATTGCTAAGGTGAGTTGTGAAGGACCCCTCTCCTTCCACTAATGATGTTCAATTCATGATTGGTGGTGGTATAAGATGCACTTTTATAGATTATATCTTGATTTTGGTTGAATTGGTGAAGTTTTATAATTTTTGGGGATTTTTCTGTTTTCATATGGATATGATTATGGGGTCATATATGATGATTGGAAATGATGTTTAAGGACTCTATGAGGTGGAAAAAGTGATTAATTGCAATCAATTTCTGTTTTGGAAGAAATCTGGAAAATTCGGGTTTCTTGGTTCTTCATTCTGTCCGAATTTATAGCTCATAGATAGAGGCCGAATTGGCCTTGGCTTAAAACATGAAAGTTGTAGAGAATGATGTTTTAAAGGTGCCTGTAAATTTTCAGGGAAATTGGAGTAGTGTAGAATGAGATAAGCCGAATTTACTGTTGCTGTTCTGGGTTCATCAGGATGTTAGAACTGCGTCTGAAATGGGTTGTTTTGTCTGGAATTGCTTCCGAATTGGTTGTTGAGGCCTTCTGATGAAATTTATCCCTGTTTATTAGCTTTCAGTTGGTTTTGGAATTTCTGGATTTGGACTTAGATAGCCTGATTTATGATGTTTCCGCTAGAATGCGTTCTGTGAATCTGTTTTTGTGATTCTGGTATGGTATCTTGCATTTTTGACCTGGTTACACTCGAAACTGGGTTGAGTGACCTTCTGAAATATTGTATCCCTGTCTCTTAGCTTCGAAACGGTGGGTCTTTCACCTTCATCCGACCATCGTAGTACCTTTGGTGCCATTACCGCAAAATGACGTCAAAACCTGTTTTTCTGGTTTTGAGCTTAACTTTCATTTCCGGACTTTTCCCTAGCTTGACTTGTACTAGTACTACTTGGAACTTGCTGAATGGCTATTGGATGAACTTGTTGTTGTGTGTGTGTACCTTTGGGTTGGAATGAGGAAATAATGAAGCCATGATGGCTGGAAAAGTTAGCAAATTTAGGGGAAATGCTGTCCGAACTTTTAAAGGACTTGATTGCATTGAGTTTGTGATCTAAGACTCGGATTTGAGCAAGGCAATGATATATGATGGATGGTTTCTGAGCCATGGAGGTGAGTGACCCTAAACTATTTCCAAAGTACTTGTGAAACGGTTCTTGCATTATTTACTTTTGAACTGTTTCCAAAGTTACTTCTGAACTGTTTCCAAAGTTACTTTTGAACTGTTTTCTTGCATATCATGCGTGCTTATATGAGAGCGTTCCTTGTTTGATATATTTCCTTGACTGCATGACTTGTATTATTGATTGATAACGTGTTACGTGCTTTGAATGATTTCCAAAACGAGCTTTCTAGGTGAGTGTGTATTTTATCGCACTCGACCTAAATCAATGTGAAATTTTCATGATAAATGATTAAATGCTACTTGCGCATGAATGTAAGCCATTTGGGTTGAACTGGCCATTGCCCCTTGTTACCGGTCGTCTCGAGCCAGAAACGGACTTGGTCGGGCGATTAGGGACCTGGGTAAACGTTTGGTATACTCGAGTATTACCTTTGTAGGTTGGTGGAGGTTGGTGGAAAATGATGCAATTTCAAATGAAAAAAAAAGGAAATGACAGGAGAACGAACGTATCTTTCATGAATGTTACTATCGATTTCCATTGTACATGTTTCTTGAATTATTGATACTCCATATTTAATGTTTTGTAAACGTTGTAATTGTTTCTAGACTTATCATTTGATTTATGACATCATTGAAAAGAAATATTGTTAAACCGATTTGATTACTGATTTTCTGGTTACTCGCTGAGCTTCTAGCTCACCCCAAAAATATTTTATTCCCCTCCACAGGGCTCAAAGCGAAGGAAGGCTTGTAGTACTTGTGCGCGTGATTGGATGGCCTTTATGTTGTACAGTTTGGATTTGGAATCATTTTATGTATAGTTGGGAATTGTTTCCGCTGCATTTGTGACATGTAATTATTGGAGACTTGGATGTATATTTGTGGACCATGTGATGTATATTTGAGGTTTATTCTTGTAATTCGTTTGAGGACTTTAGTGAACGACTGAGTCCCGGCGAGAGCCGGGCAGGCGGCCCGCCGAACCCTCTGGTTCGCCTTAGGGGGAGGTGGGGCTGTCACAGTTGGTATCAGAGCTTAGGCTTCAGATCTCTGTAGTGTATCCTAGGCTTGAAGTTTAGGATGCCGGACTGTGGGTTTGGTTTGCCATATTAGTGATCCTTGCGGGATGTCTCGACTTGATTGGTACAAGATGGAATGTCGAGGATGACATTCTTTTAAGGAGGGGAGATTGTGACGCCCCGAAAAGTATAAGTGTGAGAACCCGAAAATTTTCTAATTTTCTACATTTTCTACATTTTCTTCATTAGAAAAATTCCCCAGATAAAGTTTATGAGCAAAGATAGTTTTTAAATGATTTTTCTAGTATCGGTTAGTTTTTGAGAAATTAAAAGCGTATTTTGAATGTAACAGCCCCACCTCCCCCTAAGGCGAACCAAAGGGTTCGGCGGACCGCCTGCCCAGCTCTCGCCGGGACTCAGTCAAGAAAAGACAATAAAACCCACAAAACAATCGAAATAACAATAATTCCAAACTTAAACGTAAACTTATATACATATCCATCCTAAAAGCAATACAACTTATGTACAAAGGTTCTCCATTCTCCATACAACCAGCCCACCAAACATTGGGGCGAGAACCATAACAAAAGAATCAAAAGTACTAGAACGGCTAGTCTATTCGTAGCTTCCGACCTTGCACGTCTTCCCCTGCTAAGGAAAACAAAAAAACTAAAGGAATGAGCTGGAAAGCTCAGTGAGGTTCCGCACACATGGGTAATAAGAGAATCAATGCATTCAATACATATAAACAACAATTCAAGTTACACGTACAAATAAAGCGATAAACATATTCATGAAAAGGATACGGGCTCACAAGGAGCCATTCGTTCATTCGTTCGTTCATTCATTCTCCTTTCATTCCCTTATCTCTCCAATCATTTGAAAATACATTTTATATAAGTAAAACCCTCATTCATTCCTTCGTTCATTCATTCATTCACCCCGTCCCTGGCTTTTGGCCAGGCTCCACCAACCTACAATGTCATACTCGAGTATACCGAAACGTTCACCCAAGTCCCTAATCGCCCGACCGAGTCCGCTTCTGGCTCGAGACGACCGGTAACAAGGGGCAATGGCCAGTTCAGCCCAAAGGCTTACATTCATGCACAAATAACATTTCAATCGTTCAATCATTGAAACTTTCACAATCATTTAGGCCGAGTGCGATAAAGTACACACTTGCCTCAAAAACTCGTTTTAGCAATCATTGAAAGCATTTAACAATTATCAATCATTCATACAAGCCATATAATCATGAAACATAACAAACAAGGAACACTCACCTAATTACGCAAAATAACGTGCAAAATATTCTTCCAGATATTACCCTCGGTCACCGAGAAAACCTAAGATTTAACGAGAAAGAATATTACAAGTCATATAGCAAAACAAGTAAGTGAAATCAAGGAATTCGGCTAATTACGAGTAAAGCGAGTAAAACGGATAAAGGTGACTTTAAAGTGAAAAGAGTCCATTAGGGCCAGTGGATGAAATAACTAGGGTTGATAAATTAAGTACAAAACTAACTCCAAAAAGGTTATTAAGTTTCCGACGGAAAATACCTAACTAGACCAATTTATAACCCAACTTGATAGACTAAGAAATATCGTTTTCGAATTTGTTCACGTGGTTCAAGATCAACTCATTTTCAAAGAAATATTATAGGCTAAACGTCTTCACTATAAAGCATGCGAAAGGAAGACAAAATACGTTAACTTCCACACTTAAAGCCTCGCTTAGAAATAATTCACTTGTATTCATAGGAAAGGCATAAAGAACATTTGGGTTTTCAAACGGAAAAGATATCATGTTTTCGAATGGTAAAATGGTCACATTAGTTGCCTTGCGGAAATATACAAATTTAACTAGAACTTAGCCCTCGAACCCTTAGTTGAAAGACCCAATGAAATTCTCAAGGAAATACACCCAATTTGATACAAAATACATTTCCAAAACCACTTTAACTCATTCAATTTCCAAGAAAATAAATGGACGGCATAACAAAAAACCAGAAAATGTAACTATAGCAAACCAGAAAATCAGGAAATGTAACTATATTAGCCCTACCAACAAAAACAGTTTTGGCCTCCTTATGCAGTAATGGCACAAAATATGCTACGCTTATCGGATGAGGGTGTAAGACCCACCATCTCGAAGCTAAAAGACAGGGCTACAACAATGTAGAAGGCCACTCAGTCCAAATCCTAGCACAACTAGGTAAAATATGCAGAATACCAAACCAGAACCGTAATTGCAGGTTTACAAATCGTACTATGCTGTAATTCATCTAACTCAGTCTATACAGGTCCAAATGCATTGATTCCAAAGGTATGCGGTAGCTAAGATATCAAGCTACATTTCATCAGAAGACACTAACATCCAAATCCAAAGCAATTCCAGTCAAAACAGACGATTACAAGCGCAGTTCGTATATTCTGATCAACCCAGAACAGCAACAGTAAAATCGACATATCTCACTCTACACTACTCTAAATGCCCTGAAATTTTAGAGGCACCTCAAACACATCAATACCTACAACTTTTAGGTTTTAATAAAAGGCCAATTCGGCCTCTAACCATATGATCCAAAACCGGACAGAAAAGGGGGTTAAGAAACCCTAACTTTCTCAAATTCCTTCCAAACTCAAAATTGGTTGCAATTATCAATCATATGCACCTACTAGAGCCATTACCCTACATTACCAACCATCATAAATAACCACAACATCATGATCACATTAAACCAGAAAATTCCTCAATAAAATAAAAACTTAACCAATTCATCCCAAACCAAGAAATAAACCACAATTTCCAACACTTTAGCCACCATTAGGCACAAATTAAGCATCATTAGGTGTAAGAGGGAGTGTAATCATCACTTACCTAGTAAACAAGAGATAGGGAGTTGTAGAACACCTTAGCTTCCTTAAAACTTCACCAAACAACTTACTAGCACCTAATGGAAGAAGTTTATGGAGTAGAAACTAGTTTAGGCAATTGTTTTAGGATGATTTGAGCTTGGTGGAAGCTAAAATGGTGAAGAGCTCTCTTCCTTTCTTCCTTAAGGTTGGTCGGCCAAAGAAGAGAAAGAAATGGTGATTTTGTGGTAAATTTTTGAGATATTTAACTTAAGGGAAAAAAAAGTCAAAAGATGAATAGTGTCCCAAAAAGTCCAACCAATGAAATAGTGACACTTGGCACTTCATTTAAAGCATTCCTATCCCTTTCTTTACCTCTCACATCAATCACTTCTCATTCTCTACTTATCTCTTAACACCCGATAAATTTCAACCAGTAACCAACACTTAACCTAATTGGCCGAATTTTTCCGAACTTTCGCACTAGTGGGGCCCACGTCCATTATATATCCGTAATTTTTCAAAAACTACCCAATTCTAGTAAAATCATCTAAAAACTAGAATTACTCATAAGATCCACCAAGAAAATTTTCCTAAGCCAGAACATGCAGAAATCATGCCTTGAAAGGGGAAAAACCCTAAGAAAATATTAGGGGAAATACGGGTTCTCACACTCTCCCCCCCTTAGGAAATTTCGTCCTCGAAATTTTTCTCACCTTCATTAGCACCAGGCGAGTCCGGAACTGGTCGGTTGTCTAACGCATATACTTTGGCCGGTACACTTGTTCGGTTCCCTCTTTCTTTTACCGGTTTCGATTTAGTTCCATCCAGTGACTGAGTACTATCCTCACGTGGATGTCTTCTCGGACAATTGCTCACTTGATGCTCACTGCTTCCACAGATCAAACATTTCCGCCCTTTCCGCCAACAAGCATCCTCGGTGTGATTTGCCTTTCCACAGTAACCGCAAATCAAGTGAGAGGTCATCTTTTGACTATCTTGAGAAATCTCCTTAGATCCGATTTGACTTCCTTTAGTAGACCTCTCATCTATCGCCCCTATTGTCCATGGCGGATAGGATAACTGGCTCATCTTTTGCACTTTAGAAGGCGTCATAGTTTCACTAAACTCTTCCAATCCACTGCCCGATGCACCCCTTTTTCGAGTTTGGGAGGCCTTTACTTGTGCCTTGGCACTCTCGATTCGTTGAGCCTTCTCAAGGGCCTCCGTAAAAGTATTCACTTGCGCTGCTGCCAACGCCTCTTGGATGTCCAAATTCAGTCCCTGTATAAACCGTCTTACTCTTCGTCGTTCAGTGGCTACCAGTTCAGAAGCAAACTTGGATAACCTAGTAAATTTTGTCTCATATTCGGCCACACTTAATGTTCCCTGGCGTAGCCCAATAAACTCCTCCTCCCTCCTTTCTTGGACTAAAGGTGGAAGATACTTCTCATTAAATTCTCTGGTAAAGTTCGCCCAGGTCCAAATAGTCTGCTCTCTTTCCCATTTTGCTCGAATTACATTCCACCATGCTCGGGCCGGTCCCTCAAATTGAAATACTGCAAAGTTCACTTGCCTTTGTTCGATGTAGTTTAAGGCTGTGAATATATTCACCATGGCCTCTACCCATTGCTCAGCAATATCCGGATCAGGCCCTCCAAGGAATTTCGGAAGATTAAACTTCTGAAACCTCTCTAGAGCCCGATCCTCGCCTATTTCAGGGTTCTGGGTTTGATTTACAGGCATTTGGCCTTGTTGGTCCACCAACCTTGTCAAAATGTTTGCCATTTGTTGAATTACCGTCGCCATTTGGTCCCCGGCCTCACCTCTATGTTCTTGTTCTTGTTCGGCTGACGTTTCCCTTTCCGCTCTTGGTTCTGGGGTCCGTTTAGTTCCACGGCCTCGACCACGTCCCTGACTACGTCTCCCGTCCATATTTTTTCCTTCCCTCTTTTTTTTTTTTTCCAAAAGGAATTTAATAAATAAAGGCGGTAAGATGACTAAAGCATCAAAAATCGAGGTACCAAGTACACACAAGGAACATATATACCTATAACACCCCACATATCGAGTGAATAGAGAATCAATTTCACAAGTACATATCAAGTCAGGAAAAATATTCATGTGCACAATTACAGCAATGGACGTCATATAATAAGAATACACGGGCGAATCAAACGAGGAGGTGATGTGTCGTCCCAGTCTCAGCTAAGGTAACCCCGTCCGGTCCCTCACGTCATTTTCTAATCAATCCAGATATCCGCCGACCTCTTATATTCATTCTAGTCGGACCAAGCCTGTTCATGGTCCCAAAATATAAAGCTCATATACTTAACATCATCTCCACTCTGGAGTACTCGGGTACGAGAATCCGAGATAAGATAATTCACCTCTCGAGCTGGCCAGTCCCAAGAGTAAACCATCTACAATCGAAATTCCTACCAGACGTACCTATCTATGGTCCTCAGATACCATAAGAGAATTTAAAGCCTATAACATTCACCATTCATAGCTTATGCTCAAACGAGCACTTAGTCCATTATACCTATTTAACACTCAGTCCAGGCTCACTCCGCGCAGAGACCACGCGAAGCAGGCTCTGATACCAACTGTAACAGCCCCACCTCCCCCTAAGGCGAACCAAAGGGTTCGGCGGACCGCCTGCCCAGCTCTCGCCGGGACTCAGTCAAGAAAAGACAATAAAACCCACAAAACAATCGAAATAACAATAATTCCAAACTTAAACGTAAACTTATATACATATCCATCCTAAAACCAATACAACTTATGTACAAAGGTTCTCCATTCTCCATACAACTAGCCCACCAAACATTGGGGCGAGAACCATAACAAAAGAATCAAAAGTACTAGAACGGCTAGTCTATTCGTAGCTTCCGACCTTGCACGTCTTCCCCTGCTAAGGAAAACAAAAAAACTAAAGGAATGAGCTGGAAAGCTCAGTGAGGTTCCGCACACATGGGTAACAAGAGAATCAATGCATTCAATACATATAAACAACAATTCAAGTTACACGTACAAATAAAGCGATAAACATATTCATGAAAAGGATACGGGCTCACAAGGAGCCATTCGTTCATTCGTTCGTTCATTCATTCTCCTTTCATTCCCTTATCTCTCCAATCATTTGAAAATGCATTTTATATAAGTAAAACCCTCATTCATTCCTTCGTTCATTCATTCATTCACCCCGTCCCTGGCTTTTGGCCAGGCTCCACCAACCTACAAGGTCATACTCGAGTATACCGAAACGTTCACCCAAGTCCCTAATCGCCCGACCGAGTCCGCTTCTGGCTCGAGACGACCGGTAACAAGGGGCAATGGCCAGTTCAGCCCAAAGGCTTACATTCATGCACAAATAACATTTCAATCGTTCAATCATTGAAACTTTCACAATCATTTAGGCCGAGTGCGATAAAGTACACACTTGCCTCAAAAACTCGTTTTAGCAATCATTGAAAGCATTTAACAATTATCAATCATTCATACAAGCCATATAATCATGAAACCTAACAAACAAGGAACACTCACCTAATTACGCAAAATAACATGCAAAATATTCTTCCATATATTACCCTCGGTCACCGAGAAAACCTAAGATTTAACGAGAAAGAATATTACAAGTCATATAGCAAAACAAGTAAGTGAAATCAAGAAATTCGGCTAATTACGAGTAAAGCGAGTAAAACGGATAAAGGTGACTTTAAAGTGAAAAGAGTCCATTAGGGCCAGTGGATGAAATAACTAGGGTTGATAAATTAAGTACAAAACTAACTCCAAAAAGGTTATTAAGTTTCTGACGGAAAATACCTAACTAGACCAATTTATAACCCAACTTGATAGACTAAGAAATATCGTTTTCGAATTTGTACACGTGGTTCAAGATCAACTCATTTTCAAAGAAATATTATAGGCTAAACGTCTTCACTATAAAGCATGCGAAAGGAAGACAAAATACGTTAACTTCCACACTTAAAGCCTCGCTTAGAAATAATTCACTTGTATTCATAGGAAAGGCATAAAGAACATTTGGGTTTTCAAACGGAAAAGATATCATGTTTTCGAATGGTAAAATGGTCACATTAGTTGCCTTGCGGAAATATACAAATTTAACTAGAACTTAGCCCTCGAATCCTTAGTTGAAAGACCCAATGAAATTCTCAAGGAAATACACCCAATTTGATACAAAATACATTTCCAAAACCACTTTAACTCATTCAATTTCCAAGAAAATAAATGGACGGCATAACAACAAACCAGAAAATGTAACTATAGCAAACCAGAAAATCAGGAAATGTAACTATATTAGCCCTACCAACAAAAACAGTTTTGGCCTCCTTATGCGGTAATGGCACAAAATGCGCTACGCTTATCGGATGAGGGTGTAAGACCCACCATCTCGAAGCTAAAAGACAGGGATACAACAATGTAGAAGGCCACTCAGTCCAAATCCTAGCACAACTAGGTCAAATATGCAGAATACCAAACCAGAACCGTAATTGCAGGTTTACAAATCGCACTATGCTGTAATTCGTCTAACTCAGTCTATACAGGTCCAAATGCATTGATTCCAAAGTCATGCGGTAGCTAAGACATCAAGATACATTTCATCAGAAGATACCAACATCCAAATCCAAAGCAATTCCAGTAAAAACAGACGATTACAAGCGCAGTTCGCACATTCTGATCAACCCAGAACAGCAACAGTAAAATAGACATATCTCACTCTACACTAATCCAAATGTCCTGAAATTTTACAGGCACCTCAAACACATCAATACCTAAAACTTTCATGTTTTAAGAAAAGGCTAATTCGGCCTCTAACCATATGATCCAAAACCGGACAGAAAAGGGGGTTAAGAAACCCTAACTTTCTCAAATTCCTTCCAAACTCAAAATTGGTTGCAATTATCAATCATATGCACCTACTAGAGCCATTACCCTACATTACCAACCATCATAAATAACCACAACATCATGATCACATTAAACCAGAAAATTCCTCAATAAAATAAAAACTTAACCAATTCATCCCAAACCAAGAAATAAACCACAATTTCCAACACTTTAGCCACCATTAGGCACAAATTAAGCATCATTAGGTGTAAGAGGGAGTGTAATCATCACTTACCTAGTAAACAAGAGAGAGGGAGTTGTAGAACACCATAGCTTCCTTAAAACTTCACCAAACAACTTACTAGCACCTAATGGAAGAAGTTTATGGAGTAGAAACTAGTTTAGGCAATTGTTTTTGGATGATTTGAGCTTGTTGGAAGCTAAAATGGCGAAGAGCTCTCTTCCTTTCTTCCTTAAGGTTGGTCGGCCAAAGAAGAGAAAGAAATGGTGATTTTGTGGTAAATTTTTGAGATATTTAACTTAAGGGAAAAAAAAGTCAAAAGATGAATAGTGTCCCAAAAAGTCCAACCAATGAAATAGTGACACTTGGCACTTCATTTAAAGCATTCCTATCCCTTTCTTTACCTCTCACATCAATCACTTCTCATTCTCTATTTATCTCTTAACACCCGATAAATTTCAACCAGTAACCAACACTTAACCTAATTGGCCGAATTTTTCCGAACTTTCGCACTAGTGGGGCCCACGTCCATTATATATCCGTAATTTTTCAAAAACTACCCAATGCTAGTAAAATCATCTAAAAACTAGAATTACTCATAAGATCCACCAAGAAAATTTTCCTAAGCCAGAACATCCAGAAATCATGCCTTGAAAGGGGAAAAACCTTAAGAAAATATTAGGGGAAATACGGGTTCTCACATTGAACGTGGGACCCGCAAGTGCGGTAAATGCATTATATTTTTGACAACTTGTTGGGATTTTGTATTAAGTGATATTATTTTACAAAGTGTTAAGATATTTGTATTGGAGAGACAAAAAGATAAGTTTTGAACCAAAAGGTGACAAGTGTCACCATAAGATTAAGTCTTGGACTTTGACCATTTGACTTTACCTTTACCTTTACCAAATAAATATCAAAAAATTGCCAAAAATCATCCTTATTTCTAAAGCTTCATAGCCGGCTCTCTCTCAAAGGAAAAGAAAGAAAAGCTCTCAATTTTCTAGTCTCCAATCTTGCCCAATCTTTCAATTAAACCGATTAATCTTCCAATTACTCCATAAAACCTCTTAGTTTGGTGGAGTTGAGCTTGGTTGTGAAGTTGTTTGGAAAGCTAAGGTGGTTAGTTGCTCTATCTCTTGTATTGCTAAGGTGAGTTGTGAAGGACCCCTCTCCTTCCTCTAATGATGTTCAATTCATGATTGGTGGTGGTATAAGATGCACTTTTATGGATTATATCTTGATTTTGGTTGAATTGGTGAAGTTTTATAATTTTTGGGGATTTTTCTGTTTTCATATGGATATGATTATGGGGTCATATATGATGATTGGAAATGATGTTTAAGGACTCTATGAGGTGGAAAAAGTGATTAATTGCAAACAATTTCTGTTTTGGAAGAAATCTGGAAAATTCGGGTTTCTTGGTTCTTCATTCTGTCCGATTTTATAGCTCATAGATAGAGGCCGAATTGGCCTTGGCTTAAAACATGAAAGTTGTATAGAATGATGTTTCAAAGGCGTCTGTAAAATTTCAGGGCAATTGGAGTAGTGTAGAATGAGATAAGCCGAATTTACTGTTGCTGTTCTGGGTTCATCAGGATGTTAGAACTGCGTTTGAAATGGGTTGTTTTGTCTGGAATTGCTTCCGAATTGGTTTTTGAGGCCTTCTGATGAAATTTATCCCTGTTTATTAACTTTCAGTTGGTTTTGGAATTTCTGGATTTGGACTTAGATAGCCTGATTTATGATGTTTCCGCTAGAATGCGTTCTGTGAATCTGTTTTTGTGATTCTGGTATGGTATCTTGCATTTTTGACCTGGTTACACTCGAAACTGGGTTGAGTGACCTTCTGAAATATTGTATCCCTGTCTCTTAGCTTCGAAACGGTGGGTCTTTCACCTTCATCCGACCATCGTAGTACCTTTGGTGCCATTACCGCAAAATGACGTCAAAACCTGTTTTTCTGGTTTTGAGCTTAACTTTCATTTCCGGACTTTTCCCTAGCTTGACTTGTACTAGTACTACTTGGAACTTGCTGAATGGCTATTGGATGAACTTGTTGTTGTGTGTGTGTACCTTTGGGTTGGAATGAGGAAATAATGAAGCCATGATGGCTGGAAAAGTTAGCAAATTTAGGGGAAATGCTGTCCGAACTTTTAAAGGACTTGATTGCATTGAGTTTGTGATCTAAGACTCGGATTTGAGCAAGGCAATGATATATGATGGATGGTTTCTGAGCCATGGAGGTGAGTGACCCTAAACTATTTCCAAAGTACTTGTGAAACGGTTCTTGCATTATTTACTTTTGAACTGTTTCCAAAGTTACTTCTGAACTGTTTCCAAAGTTACTTTTGAACTGTTTTCTTGCATATCATGCGTGCTTATATGAGAGCGTTCCTTGTTTGATATATTTCCTTGACTGCATGACTTGTATTATTGATTGATAACGTGTTACGTGCTTTGAATGATTTCCAAAACGAGCTTTCTAGGCGAGTGTGTATTTTATCGCACTCGACCTAAATCAATGTGAAATTTTCATGATAAATGATTAAATGCTACTTGCGCATGAATGTAAGCTTTTTGGGCTGAACTGGCCATTGCCCCTTGTTACCGGTCGTCTCGAGCCAGAAACGGACTTGGTCGGGCGATTAGGGACCTGGGTGAATGTTTGGTATACTCGAGTATTACCTTTGTAGGTTGGTGGAGGTTGGTGGAAAATGATGCAATTTCAAATGAAAAAAAAAAGGAAATGACAGGAGAACGAACGTATCTTTTCATGAATGTTACTATCGCTTTCCATTGTACATGTTTCTTGAATTATTGATACTCCATATTTAATGTTTTGTAAATGTTGTAATTGTTTCTGGACTTATCATTTGATTTATGACATCATTGAAAAGAAATATTGTTAAACCGATTTGATTACTGATTTTCTGGTTACTCGCTGAGCTTCTAGCTCACCCAAAAATATTTTATTCCCCTCCACAGGGCTCAAAGCGAAGGAAGGCTTGTAGTACTTGTGCGCGTGATTGGATGGCCTTTATGTTGTACAGTTTGGATTTGGAATCATTTTATGTATAGTTGGGAATTGTTTCCGCTGCATTTGTGACATGTAATTATTGGAGACTTGGATGTATATTTGTGGACCATGTGATGTATATTTGAGGTTTATTCTTGTAATTCGTTTGAGGACTTTAGTGAACGACTGAGTCCCGGCGAGAGCCGGGCAGGCGGCCCGCCGAACCCTCTGGTTCGCCTTAGGGGGAGGTGGGGCTGTCACACCTTTGTTTCACAAATGAGTTAGATTGGAGTTGATTTCTTTGGGAAAAGTGTTTGAAAAAGAAAAAGAAAGCGAGAAGGCAGATTTGCCTTGGAACTTTCTTAAACTTTGGTAGTTTTGTTAACTTTCTTCCCTTGCGACTTTTCAAATGAAATTTGATAGAGGAATATTCCTCCTATAGAAATCGAATTGTAGTAATTTTGGTGTCATTCTAAGACTGTTTTGATATACAAACAAGATACTGAAGTTGCCCTTCCAAATCTGGAAAATGTTCAATCAATCCTCATTTTTAGCTAAATTTGAGCTGCTATATCTTGACACTCAAAAATCCGATTCTAGTTCTGTTTGTTGTGTTTAAAACTTTGATTGGAACTCTAATAGTCCTGTGAATTTCAGAGGCTAGTTCACTTTCTATGAATTTTGCCGAATTTTCAAAATTTGCCAAAAACCAAGATCGAAACTGTCTTATGGTGGAAGTCAGCCACTTTAAGCTGAAATTTAAGTATTTTCCATTTAGAACCTTAGAAAAGTGTCTTTTAGGAACTTTTAATACTATGGAACTAGTTTCCAACAGTATCAAGTTTTCCAATTTTGGACCTACGAAGTATAAGATATGATTTTTCAAAGATTACTCCTTAAAACTGAAATTTTTGAACTTGAAGGGAATTGAGCTTTCAGAAACTCTTCACTACCCTTTGATATTGAATGACCATTTTAGACTTGATTTCTTGAGGGAAAATAGTTTTTGCTTGCCTTATTAAACCCCACTTTTGAGTATCAATTTCCGAGTAATTAAGGCTCTCTTTCATAAAGTTTTCTTAGATTGTACAAGTGTACAATCTCCCCTGTTAACTAGGGGTTTAAAAGTGATAGTGTGTGATCGTAAATTATTATTTGCTCAGGCACTCAAGGAGACCTTCAAGAGGATCTCACAGTGGACACCTAAACCCTCATTGGGGCACTATTTCCTTGTTTTTGATTAGTGAGTGTCAAGTGCATGTTTTGTTGCAATTATGTGAATTGCTCCTTATGGACTGAATAATTGATAAATGCTGAGTCGAGTGTATACTTTATCGCACTCGTTCTCATTTAAATGAATTGAAATTAAATTGCCTGAATTGAATTGGATTACCTGAACTGAATTGAACTGAATTATATGTTATGGCTGCATATGTCGTTGGAGTGAATCTCCTCGACCTATAACCAAACTGTATACATATCGTTGGAGTGAATCTCCTCGATATACAACTGAACTGGAGGACGCCCAAACTCATCGGTCAACCTTGGACTCCAGTCGGCATGGGCTTGGTCGGGAACCTTGGTGAGCCATGAGATAACTGAAAAGTTTGATCTATTTGAGAGATCTTGCTTTGCCTACTCATGTTGTGAGAACCCGTAAAACCCTAATATTTTCCTAGGGTTTATTTCCCTTTAATTGCATGTTTTCTGCATTTTCTGGCTTAGAAATATTTTCTTAGTGGATTTTATGTGCAATTATAGTTTTAAGATGATTTTTCTAGCATTGGAGAAATTTTAGAAAATTATGAGTAAATAGTGGACGTGGGACCCACCAGTGCGAAAAGTTCGGAAAAATTCGGCCAATAAGGTTAAGTTTCGGATACTGTGTATAATTTATCGGGTGTTAAGAGATAAGTGGAGTGTGTGAAGTGATTGATGTGAGAGAGGAAAGAAAGATAGGAAGGCATTTATGGAGGTGCCACATGTCACTTTCTCATTGGTTGTGACTTATGAAACACTATTCACCTTTTGACATTTTTTTTTGACTTTTGACCCAACTAAGTAAATATCCAAAAATTCACCAAAAATCACCATTTTTCTCTCTTGTTTGGCCGGCTCTCTCTCTCACTCTTGCAAGAAGGAGAACTCCTTCAATCTTCAAGTTCTACTAGCAAATCATCTCAATCAATCCCTTAAACAAGATTTCACTCCATAGAAACTTTCCTTCTAGTGTTAGTAAGTTGTGTAGTGAGCTTTGTTGGAAGAGCAAAGGTGTCCTACATCCCTCTCTCTCTTGATCTCTTGGTAAGTGTTGCTTGAACACCCTACTACCTTCAATAATGGTTACATGATGCTTAGAAGTGGCTTAAGTGGTTGAAAATGTGGTTTATCTCTTGGTTTAGCTTGTTTTGGTGAAATTTTTATTTTATTGGGAATTTTTCTGGTTTAATATGAATTATATGTTGTGGCCTTGTATGATGAATTGTAATGGTTGATAATGACTCTATGAGGTGTATTGGATAGGAAAATGCAACTAATTTTGGATTTGGTGTGAAATTGAAAAGTTAGGGTTCTTAATTCCCCAATTCTGTCCGGTTTTTGATCACTGGGTTAGAGGCCGAATTAGACTTTGCTCAAAACATGAAAGTTGTAGGTATTGATGTGATGGAGATGCCTGTAAAATTTCAGGTCATTTGGATTAGTGTAGAATGAGTTATGACGAAATTACTGTAGCTGTTCTGCTTTGGACAGAATGCGAAAACTGCGATAGTGATTGGCCATTTTGACTGGTTTTGGTTTGGATTTTGAAGTTGATGTCTTCTGATGAAATGTAGCTGAATGTCTTAGCTAACATATGCCTTTGGAATTTTGGCATTTGGACTTGTATAGACTGAGTTATACCGATTACAGTTTTCTGTCTTTTGCAAACCTGTTTTGGGAATTCTGGTATAGTTTTTGGCATTTTTGACCTAGTGGTGCTAAGAACTGGATTGAGTGCCCTTCCACATTGTTGTAGCCCTGTTTCATAGCTTCGAAACGGTGGGTCTTACACCCCCAACCGATAACCGTAGTGAAATTTACGCCATTACCGCATTCTAAGCTCAAACACGGTTTTTCTATCGAGGCTTCAGTTAAGGCCATATATTAATTTCTGGTTTGCTTTCATGCCTACTTATGCATGTGAAACCCTATTGGGGTTGTGTTTAGTATTGTTTGATGACTCGTTCTCGAGTCTCATTGCATTTGTTGTGTGATTCTAGGGCGTGACGGTAGCTCACGGCGTCTTGGTGATCACGGTGTATGAAACACCACTTTCTCACTTGGTGAGTATACCACTCACTAAATTGTTACTATGTGGCTTTGTTAAATGTTATGTGATGCCTGAATGGCTTACTTGGATATTGAAATTGATCAAGGTGAGGGTGTACTTGACCGCCCTCACCTCTTTTGAGATTGTCACTGTTTGGTTACCGTTTTATTGCATTACTGAACTTGATATATTGGTTAGTGAATTCCATTTCATGGAAACTGAATTGAGGTTGTTTGGACGATGTCCAACGGCCATACTGCATTACTGAGCTCAACCCCGTTTGGTAGTCAATTGGATCGAGCCGGCGAGGGCTTGGTCGTGAAGATTGAATTGCCACGGGGACTGTACTGGGGAACCTTGTGGTAATGAGACCCTTGGTTCCGGTAAACTCGAGTATTACCAAAAGCTACTGAAATGGAGTGCGGGCCCGGTTGGGGTATGTTGGGTGGAAGGAATGGAAGTAAAGAGTTGTCTACGGTTTGGTATTTTAACATTGACGGAGAGTCAATGAGATTGGTTCAAGATTACAAGCGTGGAAATGGGCTCTTGAGAGCCGACCGTATCCTTTTCCATTTTGCTTCATTGCTTATTTGTGCACTTTAAATGAAGGTTCATTCTTATATGACTTTGATTGTTATTTGGTGGTATACCACTGGGCTTTGGCTCATTCCGTGTTATTTGTTTTCCTTACAGGGATATAATTGCTTTTGAAATGGACTGGATAGTCAATTGCCATACTGAGCTTGTAAAATGTCTTTTGTATAGCTCTCGAAGTGAAACCCTAATGTAACGGGTTCATTTCCTTTTGATAGGCAAATCGAATGTGTACTCCTTAATGAATGGTTGGCATGCCATTATGGATGTAAATGATGAATTCCATTGTATATATGTGTTTATATGTTGCATTGATGTTTGGATGAACTTCGGAGCGAATCGGCTTTCAAACGGCAAAAGAAAAAAATTTTGGCAAAAGCTCACTGGCCTGAATCCGGCCAGGAATCCGGCCAGAATCTGGCCGGATTGAAGGCCGGATTGCCTGAGGAAAATTGGAAATCCGGCCAGTTGCTCATTGGCCGGTATCCGGCCAGACAATCCGGCCGGAATATTGGCCGGATTGCCGGCCGGATTGAGTGGAACTTTTGAAAAAAATTCGAGATGCTCACTGGACAGTATCCGGCCAAGAATCCGGCCGCTAATCCGGCCAGATTCCGACCGGATTCTGGCGTGTCCAGCACTATTCATTTCGGTTTCAATTTTCATTTTTTTTTTATTTTGTGTTGTCTGACTTGTTTGCGCGCAATGGTATGTTCCGGAACGTTATAGAACGACGTTAACTGTACCGTAGTCCTGGCGAGAGCTGGGCAGGCAGTCCGCTAACCCCTTTGGTTCGCCCTAGGGGAAGGTGGGGCTGTCACAGGTGGTATCAGAGCCTAGGTTTGAATTAGCCTGGGTGTTATCGGATTGTTTGCCTTACGGATTGTTGCTTTGGCCTTTAAGCTTATTTTGATAACTACATGTTCTTGTGATGTAGGATGGCCGAACAGGGTGACACTTGTGCTAGTCCTTCGGGGGCTAGACCTCGTAAAGTACTTCCTGTGATCCCCTATCAGATACGGCCGGGAGGGGCCGTCATTCGTTGGAGCCCGTCTAACCGTCTTCGACGGTGCCCGTGTAAGGAGCGATATGCTTACCCGAACACTCTAGTGTTTGCGCTAGATAAAGAGCGCAAGGGGTTGGCAAGAGAGAATGCTCGACTGGAGGTCGATGCTATTCAGGATAGGGCAACTAATGATAAGCAAGCTGCGCGAATTAAAGAGTTAGAGTACGACGTACTTGAGGCCGAAGATCGAGTGGACGACCTTTGCGCTCAATTAAAGGAGGCTCGAGAGCGAGAGCTCAAGCGAGCTCGTAAGGTCAGGGGTCGTGCTGAGGCGATCCTTAACCTATGCGACGACGGACTCGAGGAGTCTAGTGATGAGGCCTCGTGTGCGGAGGCCGACCCTGGGGAGGAGTCTACCCCATCGCCTGGGTCCCAGACCCCAGCGACTGATTAGGCCTTGATCTTAGGGCACCTTTTGGATAGTAGTGGTTTTGAATGTACATAGGGATAGGGATAGAGCCTTAGCTAACTGTTTTGGATGTAGAGTTGGCTACGTGTAAATCTCTTTTGATAGGCCTATCCTCAGGTGGAACCTTTGTGTACGTACGTGCTTTGGCCGTACTTGACTGACTGCTTGTATAAATGTTTGGCTTGTATATATGTGTGTTTGTACTCATGTTTGCGACGTATAACTGTGTGTTAATGTTCAAGTTTATGTGTTACTTACTTGCTTTATTACTGCTTTGGTTTAGTACTTTTGCCTAGACCGAGTGAACTCATGGAAGGTACACGAAGTGGTCGGGGGCGTGGGCGCGGTATTAGACAACCCACACCGGTTAGAGAAACTGGGGAAGCTTCTACTGGCCCAATTCCTGAACCCCAAATAGACCCCAATGCTCAAATAGCTGCTGCTATGCAGCAAATGACCAACCTACTTGCACAAGTAGTGCAACAACAGGGCCAGAACCCAAACCCTAACCCTGGAAACCCCGGAAACCCTGGCCATCATAATGAGAGCGAAGATAGAGCTCTAGAACGTTTTCAAAAGTTTTCTCCGCCGAAGTTTGTTGGGGGACCCGACCCTGACGTGGCCGAGAAATGGCTGGAGAAGATGGTAGACATATTCGCGGCCTTACACTATCCGGACGAACGGCAGGTGACTTTTGCCGTGTTCCAACTCGAGGGGGCTGCCCGTTCCTGGTGGAACGTAATTAGGCAGAAATGGGAGCGGGAGCAGACACAGAGGACTTGGGTGAACTTCATCCGAGAATTTAATGCTAAGTTTTTCCCTCCTCTAGTCCAGGAAAGGAAGGAGGACGAGTTTATCCGGCTCCGGCAAGGGGCTCAGACTGTGGCGGAGTACGAGAGCCAGTTTACCCGCCTATCCAAATTCGCGCCTGAACTAATTATGACCGAACAACGACGCGTGAGGCGCTTTATTCAGGGCTTGAACGTGGAGATCCAGAAAGATCTCGCAGCGGCTCAAATCACTACTTTTAGCGAGGCAATGGAAAAAGCCCAACGGGTCGAGAGTGCACGGCTTCAGGTCCGAAACTTCCAGGCCAAGAAGCGTGATTTTCCTGGGAGTACATCTGGACAAAGTGAGAAGAGTACTCCCTCGAAGTTTGGACGAGGATCAGGAGGTGGTCGACAATCGGGATCAGGCAGAGGGACTCCGTTCAGGGGCGGCCAAGCTGGGCGAGGACAAAGGGGGAACACCCAGAGTGGCTCGGCTTCGGCACCTCGTGGTCCCTGTGGGCACTGTGGAAAGACAAACCACACCGAGGACAATTGCTGGAGGAAACTGGGGAAATGTCTGCGGTGTGGAAGTGCGGACCATCAGCTGGCTACATGTCCGGTCCTGAAACAAGATGGAAAGGGGAGTCAGCTACCGCCGAGGACTAACACTGGACCAGCCAAGGGAGACGGGTCCAAACCTAAGGTGCCAGCTAGGGTTTATTCCTTAGAACCCCATCAGGTCCCAGATTCTTCCGAGGTGGTGGAAGGTACGATCCCTATTTTCCACCGCTTTGCCAAAGTTTTAATTGATCCTGGTGCCACTCATTCGTTTGTTAACCCTGATTTCATGTGTGGCATCGATATAAAACCTGCTAGCTTACCATATGCCTTAGAGGTTAGTACACCTACGGGGAATCAACGGTTGGTGACTAGTATGGTTTATAAGGATTGCGATGTATGGGTAGGAGAGAGGAGATTTTTAGGAGACCTGATTAGCTTATCCATTAAGGGGTACGATGTGATTCTAGGTATGGACTGGTTAGCCAAATATAACGCCCAACTGGACTGTAAAACGAAAATAGTTGAATTTCGCATTCCTGGCGAGGCAACCTTAAGGTTAGATATAAGGGGTAGGTTAGCCTCATCTGCTCTCATTTCGGGCATTCGAGCTAGGAAACTGATAAGTAGAGGGGCGCAAGGATATTTGGCCTTTCTAATTAATACCCCTACGGATAAGTTAAAGGTAGAAGATGTAGTCATAGTGAGGGACTTTCCGGATGTGTTTCCTGATGAGTTAGTGGCCTTACCTCCGGAAAGAGAGATAGAATTCCGAATAGATCTGTTACCTGGAACCGCACCTATCTCGAAAACCCCTTACCGAATGGCGCCTGCAGAACTTAAAGAGCTTAAGTTGCAACTGCAAGACCTTTTAGAGCGGGGATTCATTCACGAGAGTGAGTCTCCTTGGGGAGCTCCGGTCCTATTTGTGAAGAAAAAGGACGGAACGTTGAGGATGTGTATTGATTATAGGGGGTTGAACAACGTTACGATCAAGAACAAGTATCCACTGCCTCACATCGACGAGTTGTTTGACCAGCTGCAAGGAGCAGTGGTCTTCTCGAAGTTGGACCTCCGACAGGGATACTACCAGTTGTTGATTAGGAAGGAGGACATTCCGAAAACTGCTTTCAATTCAAGATACGGGCATTACGAGTTCGCCGTTATGCCCTTTGGACTGACTAATGCTCCCGCCGCCTTCATGGACTTAATGCATAGGGTTTTTAAACCCTACCTGGACCGATTTGTCGTGGTGTTCATTGACGACATTTTGGTCTACTCTAAGTCACGCGAGGAGCATGAGAAGCATTTGAGAATGGTGTTGCAGACATTGAGGGAACATCAGCTGTATGCCAAGTTTAGTAAATGCGAGTTCTGGTTGGAGAGAGTAGCGTTTCTAGGGCACGTGATCTCCCACGAAGGTATTTCGGTGGATCCAGCGAAGGTTGAGGCCGTGACAAATTGGAAAAGGCCAGAAACTCCCACGGAGATTCGCAGCTTTCTAGGGCTAGCTGGGTACTACCGACGGTTTATTAAAGATTTTTCCAAACTGGCAGGACCTTTAACTGATTTGACAAAGAAGCATGGCCAGTTTATCTGGAACGGCCAATGCGAAACAAGTTTTCACGAATTAAAGAAAAGACTAACCATGGCTCCAGTACTGGTCTTGCCAAATGGAGTGGACGGGTTTGCGGTTTATGCGGACGCGTCGCGAGAAGGCCTGGGGTGTGTTTTGATGCAGAACCGGAATGTGATTGCTTTCGCCTCTAGAAAATTGAAGCTTCACGAGCAGAACTACCCGACTCATGATCTGGAACTAGCTGCAGTGGTGTTTGCTCTGAAAAAGTGGAGGCACTACCTGTATGGGGTGACCTTCGAAGTGTTTTCGGATCACAAAAGCCTTAGATATCTTTTCTCTCAGAAGGAATTAAACATGAGGCAACGAAGATGGATGGAATTCCTGGAAGATTACGACTGTACGATCAATTACCATCCGGGAAAGGCAAATGTGGTAGCAGATGCCTTGAGTCGTAAGGTGCAAGTAGCAGGGCTAATGATTAAGGAGTGGGGTTTGCTAGAATCAGTGTGCGAGTGGAAACCCTGTCTAGGGAGCCATAAGGTGATATTTGGCAATGTTAGGGTTACCTCCACTCTACTGGAACGTATTAAAGAGGCACAAAAAGAAGATTTGATGGTACAGAAATGGAAAGAGAAAGTGGATAAGGGAGAAACTACGGACTTCAATTTGAGTCCTGAGGGTATTTTAAAGTACCGAAACCGAGTGGTGGTACCAAAGGATGAGGCATTGAAAGCAGAAATTTTGGAGGAAGCTCATAGATCTAAGTACACAATCCATCCGGGTAGCAGCAAGATGTATCAAGACCTGAAAGGAACCTATTGGTGGGACAATATGAAGAAGGAAATCGCGCAATATGTACAAAAATGTCTCATTTGCCAGCAAGTGAAGGCAGAGCATCAAAAACCATCGGGTCTGTTACAACCCTTGGAGATACCCGAGTGGAAGTGGGAAAACATTACCATGGACTTCGTTTCAGGTTTACCGAGGACGCAAAGAGGACACGATGCCGTTTGGGTGATCGTTGATCGATTAACCAAGTCGGCCCATTTCTTGCCGGTGAACATGAAGTATTCAATGGACAAGTTGGCTCGACTATACATGGATGAGGTTGTAAGACTACACGGTGTACCTGTGAGTATTGTTTCCGATCGGGATCCACGATTTGTATCACGGTTTTGGCAGAAATTTCAAGAAACCCTGGGGACGAAACTCAACTTGAGCACGACCTATCACCCTCAGACGGATGGCCAGTCGGAACGGACAATTCAGACGCTCGAGGACATGCTACGAACGTGCATTCTGGACTTTGGAGGCAATTGGGGTCAGCACATGACCTTAGTCGAATTCGCATATAACAATAGTTTCCATTCGTCAATTCAAATGGCTCCGTACGAAGCTCTCTACGGACGTAAGTGCCGCTCACCGATCTACTGGGACGAGGTTGGCGAAAAGAAAGCACTGGACCCGACAACTATTCCATGGATGGAAGAGGCACACGAGAAGGTCAAGTTGATACGGCAACGAATCCAAACTGCCCAAAGTCGCCAAAAGAGCTACGCGGATAATCGAAGAAAAGACTTGGAGTTTGAAGTTGGAGACCGCGTATTTCTTAAGATCACACCTTTACGAAGTCTCACAGCAGGTAAAGGAAAGAAACTTCAACCGCGGTACGTCGGACCCTACAAGATCCTGCAGAGGGTTGGAGCGGTCGCGTATCGATTGAAACTGCCATCCAGTCTATCTCGAATCCACGATGTATTTCACGTCTCGATGCTAAAGAAGTACCATCCTGACCCATCTCATGTATTGCAACCAGAGGATATCGAAGTAGATGAATCACTGGCCTATGAAGAGAAACCGGTCCAAGTACTTGATCGAAAAGTCAAGGAGCTCAGAAACAAGAAGATTCCATTAGTGAAAGTGCTATGGAGAAACCACGGAGTGGAGGAAGCTACCTGGGAGATAGAAGAGGAGATGCGAAAGAAATACCCAAACCTTTTCGGGAATTAAGGTGAGAAATTTCGTGGACGAAATTCTTTTAAGGAGGGGAGAGTGTGAGAACCCGTAAAACCCTAATATTTTCCTAGGGTTTATTTCCCTTTAATTGCATGTTTTCTGCATTTTCTGGCTTAGAAATATTTTCTTAGTGGATTTTATGTGCAATTATAGTTTTAAGATGATTTTTCTAGCATTGGAGAAATTTTAGAAAATTATGAGTAAATAGTGGACGTGGGACCCACTAGTGCGAAAAGTTCGGAAAAATTCGGCCAATAAGGTTAAGTTTCGGATACTGTGTATAATTTGTCGGGTGTTAAGAGATAAGTGGAGTGTGTGAAGTGATTGATGTGAGAGAGGAAAGAAAGATAGGAAGGCATTTATGGAGGTGCCACATGTCACTTTCTCATTGGTTGTGACTTATGAAACACTATTCACCTTTTGACATTTTTTTTTGACTTTTGACCCAACTAAGTAAATATCCAAAAATTCACCAAAAATCACCATTTTTCTCTCTTGTTTGGCCGGCTCTCTCTCTCACTCTTGCAAGAAGGAGAACTCCTTCAATCTTCAAGTTCTACTAGCAAATCATCTCAATCAATCCCTTAAACAAGATTTCACTCCATAGAAACTTTCCTTCTAGTGTTAGTAAGTTGTGTAGTGAGCTTTGTTGGAAGAGCAAAGGTGTCCTACATCCCTCTCTCTCTTGATCTCTTGGTAAGTGTTGCTTGAACACCCTACTACCTTCAATAATGGTTACATGATGCTTAGAAGTGGCTTAAGTGGTTGAAAATGTGGTTTATCTCTTGGTTTAGCTTGTTTTGGTGAAATTTTTATTTTATTGGGAATTTTTCTGGTTTAATATGAATTATATGTTGTGGCCTTGTATGATGAATTGTAATGGTTGATAATGACTCTATGAGGTGTATTGGATAGGAAAATGCAACTAATTTTGGATTTGGTGTGAAATTGAAAAGTTAGGGTTCTTAATTCCCCAATTCTGTCCGGTTTTTGATCACTGGGTTAGAGGCCGAATTAGACTTTGCTCAAAACATGAAAGTTGTAGGTATTGATGTGATGGAGATGCCTGTAAAATTTCAGGTCATTTGGATTAGTGTAGAATGAGTTATGACGAAATTACTGTAGCTGTTCTGCTTTGGACAGAATGCGAAAACTGCGATAGTGATTGGCCATTTTGACTGGTTTTGGTTTGGATTTTGAAGTTGATGTCTTCTGATGAAATGTAGCTGAATGTCTTAGCTAACATATGCCTTTGGAATTTTGGCATTTGGACTTGTATAGACTGAGTTATACCGATTACAGTTTTCTGTCTTTTGCAAACCTGTTTTGGGAATTCTGGTATAGTTTTTGGCATTTTTGACCTAGTGGTGCTAAGAACTGGATTGAGTGCCCTTCCACATTGTTGTAGCCCTGTTTCATAGCTTCGAAACGGTGGGTCTTACACCCCCAACCGATAACCGTAGTGAAATTTACGCCATTACCGCATTCTAAGCTCAAACACGGTTTTTCTATCGAGGCTTCAGTTAAGGCCATATATTAATTTCTGGTTTGCTTTCATGCCTACTTATGCATGTGAAACCCTATTGGGGTTGTGTTTAGCATTGTTTGATGACTCGTTCTCGAGTCTCATTGCATTTGTTGTGTGATTCTAGGGCGTGACGGTAGCTCACGGCGTCTTGGTGATCACGGTGTATGAAACACCATTTTCTCACTTGGTGAGTATACCACTCACTTGATGGATTACTATGTGGCTTTGTTAAATGTTATGTGATGCCTTAATGGCCTACTTGGATATTGAAATTGATCAAGGTGAGGGTGTACTTGACCGCCCTCACCTCTTTTGTTATTGTCACTGATTGGTTACCGTTTTATTGCATTACTGGACTTGATATATTGGTTGGTAAATTCCATTTCATGGAAACCGAATTGATGTCGTTTGGACGATGTCCAACGGCCATACTGCATTACTGAGCTCAACTCCGTTTGGTAGTCAATTGGATCGAGCCGGCGAGGGCTTGGTCGTGAAGATTGAATTGCCACGGGGACTGTACTGGGGAACCTTGTGGTATGAGACCCTTGGTTCCGGTAAACTCGAGTATTACCAAAAGCTACTGAAATGGAGTGCGGGCCCGGTTGGGGTATGTTGGGTGGAAGGAATGGAAGTAAAGAGTTGTCTACGGTTTGGTATTTTAACATTGACGGAGAGTCAACGAGATTGGTTCAAGATTGCAAGCGTGGAAATGGGCTCTTGAGAGCCGACCGTATCCTTTTACCATTTTGCTTCATTGCTTATTTGTGCACTTTAAATGAAGGTTCAGTCTTATATGACTTTGATTGCTTATTGGGTGGTATACCACTGGGCCTTGGCTCATTCCGTGTTATTTGTTTTCCTTACAGGAATATAAATGCTTTTGAAAATGGACTGGATAGTCAATTGCCATACTGAGCTTGTACATGTCTTTTGTATCGCTCTCGAAGTGAAACCCTAATGTAACGGGTTCATTTCCTTTTGATAGGCAAATCGAATGTGTACTCCTTAATGAATGGTTGGCATGCCATTATGGATGTAAATGATGAATTCCATTGTATATATGTGTTTATATGTTGCATTGATGTTTGGATGAACTTCGGAGCGAATCGGCTTTCAAACGGCAAAAGAAAAAAATTTTGGCAAAAGCTCACTGGCCTGAATCCGGCCAGGAATCCGGCCAGAATCTGGCCGGATTGAAGGCCTGATTGCCTGAGGAAAATTGGAAATCCGGCCAGTTGCTCACTGGCCGGTATCCGGCCAGACAATCCGGCCGGAATATTGGCCGGATTGCCGGCCGGATTGAGTGGAACTTTTGAAAAAAATTCGAGATGCTCACTGGACAGTATCCGGCCAAGAATCCGGCCGCTAATCCGGCCAGATTCCGACCGGATTCTGGCGTGTCCAGCACTATTCATTTCGGTTTCAATTTTCATTTTTTTTTTATTTTGTGTTGTCTGACTTGTTTGCGCGCAATGGTATGTTCCGGAACGTTATAGAACGACGTTAACTGTACCGTAGTCCTGGCGAGAGCTGGGCAGGCAGTCCGCTAACCCCTTTGGTTCGCCCTAGGGGAAGGTGGGGCTGTCACACATGTAGCAGTGCCTTTATAGTAGTTCGGGTCCGGTGCGGTGTATGGTGAACGGAACTATGAAATAAGTGGAGTTCTGCGAACTTAAAATACCGACCTGGTTGATGGAATGTCATCGCGGGAAGGTATTCGATCGAGGTTTGGCGAAGCAAGTGGAACTTAGCTCCTGAGAGCTACCATATCCTTGAATTGTTTCTATTTACTTTCTCTACTTGAACCGTTAATGAATTGAATGTTACATTTTTACCTACTGTGTAAGTGATTGTTACTTGAACTATGTGTTTGCTTGTGTGTTTCTGAGCAATCGCTCACTCCGTAGATTTGTTTTCCTTAACAGGTGGATTGGAAGATTTTGGAAAAGCCGACTAGATTATACTTTTGATTGGAATCTTGGTTGTAAATGTTTAGTTGACTTTTAATGGTTGTATTTTGGGACTTGATGTATCTTTTGAGAACATGATATAAGATTTGGATATTCAGTTAAAGAAGTGACTTTTCTTCATTTTAGACTTGTATTATTTGGTATGTATCGTTAAGTTTGAATTGAATTGTCTTGAGTCTTGGCGAGAGCTGGGCGGGCATTCCGTGGATACTCTTGGGTTCGCCCTTGGGAGAAGTGGGGGCGTCACAGTTGGTATCAGAGCGCTAGGTTAGAGATCTATTTGGGAGATATATTAGAGACTTTACTTCTAAGAATAGGAATGAGATAACCTAGTTATACCCTAAGTTATATTTGAGCGAGTTTGTGACTTTAAGTTTCTAATCTGACAATTGTAGTTGTTTTGCAGGAATGGAGAATAGGAATGGAGGACCTGCTGCTAATGGTAATGGCCATGCTAATGGCCATGTAGAGCCCCTTAAGTCCATTTACTATAGCGCACCGGGTGGAGGAGCTCGTGTGCGTTATTCACCTTCTACTAGGTATCCTCGATGTGCCTGTAGGACGACGTACGCTTACCCGAACCACCTTGTATTTGCTCTTGACGATAAGCGACGTCTGTTGGTAGATGCCAACCAAGATCTGCTTTAGGAGGTAGAGGAGCTGAGCATTATGGTGAATGCTCAGAGTGCTAGGATTGTTTAGCTTGAGGAGACATTGGCAGGCGAGGTTGCTACGGTTGAGGTCACTCGCGATGAGTTTCAGCAATCTAGGGTTCGACTTACTAGGATAGGTGAGGAGGTTCGTGATCGGGCTTCCGGGATCATGGTTGAAGCCACTATGCTGATTGATGAGGTGATGGAGGTAGTACAGAGTTCTGTTCAGGAGGGCGCTGAGGAGGATCCGGAGGAGGATCCAGAGGAGAACCCTGAGGAGGAAGTTCCACCTGATAGCCCCTGAGGACTAGGCTTAGAGTGACCGACCTTTTGACTTTTGTAGTTAAAAATAGTTGGGGTGATACTAGTGCCAAGGTCATTGTATTTTGCTTGACTGTGTGGTCTACTTTTGAGGCACTTGACTTTACTTTAGTCGTGCATGACTAAAAGTACCTTTGTAGCACCTGTGTGCCATATTTTTGTAATTTTCCCCATGACTTGCTAATTGTATGAACTTTAAAGTGTAAATACATGTTAATTATTGTTATTTTTGATGTTTTCAAGATTGGCTCTCATTTTAAGGAATTTCTCGCGTGATCACTTTTATTTCTTGCACTAGGTACCACTAGGATTATGGACGGACGAAGGAGTGGTCGAGATCGTGGGCGAGGGACTAGACAATCCCAACTGTGACGGCCCCACCTCCCCCTAGGGCGAACCAAAGGGTTCGGCGGGCCGCCTGCCCAGCTCTCGCCGGGACTCAGTCGTTCACTAAAGTCCTCAAACGGATTACAAGATAAATCTCAAATATTACATCACATTCTCCAATAATTACAAGTCACAAGTGAAGCGGAAACGATTTCCAACTATACATAAAATGATTCCACATCCAAACGGTACAAAATATAACAATTCCAACTAAGCCATCCAATCACGTGAATAAGCACAACAAGTCCTGCCTTCGCCTTGAGCCCTGTGGAGGGGAATAAAATATTTTTGGGGTGAGATAGAAGCTCAGCGAGTAACCAGAAAATCGGTAATCAAATCGGTCTAACAATATTTCTTTTCAATGATGTCATAAATCACATGATAAGTCCAGAAACGATTACAGCATTTACAAAACATTAAATATGGAGTATCAATAATTCAAGAAACATGTACAATGGAAAGCGATAGTAACATTCATGAAAAGGATACGTTCATTTTTTTTATAAATAATCCCTCGTTCATCTTTTTATTCGTTCATCTTTTTTTTTCCGGACGTTGGCCGGTCTCCACCCATCCGGACGTAGCCGGACTACAAGGTAATACTCGAGTATACCAAATTCACCCAGGGTCACCATATCGCCCGACCGAGTCCGCTTCTGGCTCGAGTCGATCGGTAACGAAGGGCAGGGCCTAATTCAGCCAAACGGCTTACATTCATGCGCAACCAGCATTTAATCATTAATCATTGAAAATTTCATATTTATTTAGGTCGAGTGCGATAAAGTACACACTTGTGACAGCCCCACCTTCCCCTAAGGCGAACCAAAGGGGTTAGCGGACTGCCTGCCCAGCTCTCGCCAGGACTACGGTACAGTTAACGTCGTTCTATAACGTTCCGGAACATACCATTGCGCGCAAACAAGTCAGAAAACACAAAATAAAAAAAACGAAAATTTAAAACCGAAATGAATAGTGCTGGACACGCCAGAATCCGGCCGGAATCTGGCCGGATTAGCGGCCGGATTCTTGGCCGGATACTGTCCAGTGAGCATCTCGAATTTTTTTCAAAAGTTCCACCCAATCCGGCCGGCAATCCGGCCAAGATTCCGGCCGGATTGTCTGGCCGGATACCGGCCAGTGAGCAACTGGCCGGGTTTCCAATTTTTCTCAGGCAATCCGGCCTTCAATCCGGCCAGTTTCTGGCCGGATTCCTGGCCGGATTCAGGCCAGTGAGCTTTTGCCAAATTTTTTCTCTTTTGCCGTTTGAAAGCCGATTCGCTCCGAAGTTCATCCAAACATCAATTCAACATATAAACATATATATACAATGGAAATCATCATTTACATCCATAATGGCATGCCAACCATTCATTAAGGAGTACACATTCGATTTGCCTATCAAAAGGAAATGAACCCGTTACATTAGGGTTTCACTTCGAGAGCGATACAAAAGACATGTACAAGCTCAGTATGGCAATTGACTATCCAGTCCATTTTCAAAAGCATTTATATTCCTGTAAGGAAAACAAATAACACGGAATGAGCCAAGGCCCAGTGGTATACCACCCAATAAGCAATCAAAGTCATATAAGACTGAACCTTCATTTAAAGTGCACAAATAAGCAATGAAGCAAAATGGTAAAAGGATACGGTCGGCTCTCAAGAGCCCATTTCCACGCTTGCAATCTTGAACCAATCTCGTTGACTCTCCGTCAATGTTAAAATACCAAACCGTAGACAACTCTTTACTTCCATTCCTTCCACCCAACATACCCCAACCGGGCCCGCACTCCATTTCAGTAGCTTTTGGTAATACTCGAGTTTACCGGAACCAAGGGTCTCATACCACAAGGTTCCCCAGTACAGTCCCCGTGGCAATTCAATCTTCACGACCAAGCCCTCGCCGGCTCGATCCAATTGACTACCAAACGGAGTTGAGCTCAGTAATGCAGTATGGCCGTTGGACATCGTCCAAACGACATCAATTCGGTTTCCATGAAATGGAATTTACCAACCAATATATCAAGTCCAGTAATGCAATAAAACGGTAACCAATCAGTGACAATAACAAAAGAGGTGAGGGCGGTCAAGTACACCCTCACCTTGATCAATTTCAATATCCAAGTAGGCCATTAAGGCATCACATAACATTTAACAAAGCCACATAGTAATCCATCAAGTGAGTGGTATACTCACCAAGTGAGAAAATGGTGTTTCATACACCGTGATCACCAAGACGCCGTGAGCTACCGTCACGCCCTAGAATCACACAACAAATGCAATGAGACTCGAGAACGAGTCATCAAACAATGCTAAACACAACCCCAATAGGGTTTCACATGCATAAGTAGGCATGATAGCAAACCAGAAATTAATATATGGCCTTAACTTAAGCCTCGATAGAAAAACCGTGTTTGAGCTTAGAATGCGGTAATGGCGTCAATTTCACTACGGTTATCGGTTGGGGGTGTAAGACCCACCATTTCGAAGCTATGAAACAGGGCTACAACAATGTAGAAGGGCACTCAATCTAGTTCCTAGCTTAACTAGGTCAAAATTGCAAAATACTAAACCAGAATTACCAAAACAGGTTTGCAAAACACAGAAAACTGTAATCGGTATATCTCAGTCCATACAAGTCCAAATACCGAAATTCCAAAGGCATACGTTAGCTAAGACATTCAGCTACAGTTCATCAGAAGACATCAACTTCAAAATCCAAACCAAAACCAGTCCAAATGGCCAATCACTATCGCAGTTTTCGCATTCTGTCCAAAGCAGAACAGCTACAGTAATTTCGTCATAACTCATTCTACATTAATCCAAATGACCTGAAATTTTACAGGCATCTCCATCACATCAATACCTACAACTTTCATGTTTTGAGCAAAGTCTAATTCGGCCTCTAACCTAGTGATCTAAAACCGGACAGAATTGGGGATTTTCAAACCCTAACTTTCCAATTTTCCATCCAAATCCAAAATTAGTTGCATATAACCACATTTCACATCCACTAGAGCCATAATAGTCCATTGCAAATCATCACAAACAACCACACCATCATAATCCAATTAAACCAGAAAAATTCCCAATAAATGAAAAACTTCACCAAAACAAGCCAAATCAAGGGGTAAATCACATATTCCTTCACTCATGCCCCCATTAAGCACAAAATAAGCATTATTAGAGGTAGTAAGGGGTTCAAGCAACACTTACCAAGAAATCAAGAGAGAGGAAGATGTTGGCCACCTTAGAGCTTCAAACAAAGTTCACCAAACAACTTACTATCACTAGAAGATAAGGTTTTATGGAGTGAAATCTTGTTTATGGCTTGATTGAGATGATTTACTAGTAGAAAACTTGAAGATTGAAGAAGTTCTCCTTCTTGTAAGAGAGTGAGAGAGAGCCGGCCAAAGAGAAAGAAAAATGAGGAAATTTTATGAATTTTGAGATATTTAAACCTTGGGTCAAAAAGTCAAGAAATTGAATAGTAATTCTTAAGGTTCAACCAATGAGGAGGTGACACTTGTCACCTTATTAAATGCCTTCCTATCTTTCTTTTCTCTCTCACATCAATCACATCACCCATTCTACTTATCACTTAACACCCGATAAAATTTTCACAGTATCCGAAACTTAACCTTATTGGCCGAATTTTTCCGAACTTTTCGCACTAGTGGGTCCCACGTCCACTATTCACTCTTAATTTTCTAAAAATTCTCCAATGCTAGAAAAAATAGCTTAAAACTATAATTGCTCATAAAATCCACTAAGAAAAGATTTCTAAGCCAGAAAATACAGAAAACATGCAATTAAGGGGAAATAAACCCTAGGAAAATATTAGGGTTTTACGGGTTCTCACAACACTCGCCTAGAAAACTGGTTTTAACAATCATTGAAAGCACTTAACACATTATCAATCAATAATAACAAGCCAATAAGTCATGGAAATATAGCAAACAAGGAACACTCACATGTAAGCACGCATGATATGCAAGAAAACAGTTCAAAAGTAACTTTGGAAACAGTTTAAAAGTAAATAATGCAGAAAACGGTTCATAAATAACTTTAGAAATAGTTTGAGGTCACTCACCTCCACGGCTCCGAAACTATCCATCATATTGCATTGCCTTGCTCAAACCCAAGTCTTAGATCACAAACTCAATGCAAACAAATCTTTTAAAAGTTCGGACAGCACTTCCCCTAAATTTGCTTACTTTTCCAGCCGTCATGGCTTCATGATTTCCTCATTCCAACCCAAAGGTACACACACAACAACAAGTTCATCCAATAGCCATTCAGCAAACTCCAAGTAGTACAAAGACAAGTCAAGCTAGGGAAAAGTCCGGAAATGAAAGTTTAGCTCAAAACCAGAAAAACAGTTTTTGTCCTCATTTTGCGGTAATGGCACAAATTTCACTACGCTTATCGGATGAGGGTACAAGACCCACCATCTCGAAGCTAAAAGACAGGGATACAACATCACAGAAGGTCACTCAACCCATTTTTGAGTGTAAACAGGTCAAAAATGCAAGATACTTCATCAACAACGTAAAACAGATTCACCAAAATGCATTCTAGAGGAAACATCATAACTCAGGCTCTACAAGTCCAAATCTAGAAATTCCAAAACCAGATGAAAGCTAAGAAACAGGGTTAAATTTAATAAGAAGGCCTCAACAACCAATTCGAAAAAAATTCCAGCCAAAACAACCAATTACAGTCGCAAATCCCAATTTCGGGTAAAACCAGAACAGCAATAGTAATTTCGACTTTTCTCACTCTACACTACTCCGATTGACCTGAAATTTTGTAGGTACCTTTAAAATGTCATTCCCTACAACTTTCATGTTTTTAGCTAAGGCCAATTCGGCCTCTATCTAGGACCAACAATTTCGGACAGAATGAAGAACCAAGAACCCTAATTTTCCAGATTTCTTCCAAAACAGAATTTACTTGCAATCTTCCACTTTTTCCACCTTCTAGAATCATTAAACATCATTTCCAATCATCATACATAACCACATAATCATACTCATATTAAAACAGAAAAATCCCCAAAAATAATAAAAGTTCATCCATCCAACCACAACTCAAAATATAATCCATCAAACCATCTCTTTAGCCATCACAAGTCTCTAATTTAGCATAATCAAGAACAAAGAAAGGATGGCTAGACATGATACCTTCAAATATCAAGAAAGGTGATGACTTAGGGATTTTTCTTCCAAAACAACTCCACCAAGAGCTTCAATCTTCCTTAGCTAGCAAGTTTTATGGAGTGATTTGCAATTTAATCGGTTAAAACTCAAGATTGAAGTAAGAAATTGGAGTGAAAGATGAAGGTTTTTCTCTCTCTCTTGCTCTCCAAGTTTCAGCCATGAGAAGGAAGAAATGGCTTGATTTTTGGTCAAATTTTGGTTTTAGTAAAGTTAAGGTAAGATGGTCAAAAGTACAATAGTGAATAGGATGGTGACACTTGTCACCTTTTGATTTAAAACTTCTCTTTTTGTCTCTCCAATACAAATATCTTAACACTTTGTAAAATAATATCACTTAATACAAAATGCCAACAAGTTGTCAAAAATATAATGCATTTACCGCACTAGCGGGTCCCACGTTCAAAATACGTTTTTAATTACTCAAAAACTAACCGATACTAGAAAAATCATTTTAAAACTATCTTTGCTCATAACTTTATCTGGGGAATTTTTCTAATCAAGAAAATGTAGAAAAGGCGGGCGTTTAAAAAATAAACCCTAGAAAATTAGAAAATTTCCGGGTTCTCAAACTCATTTTTTTTCAGGGCGTCACACCAACCTCAAGGGAATGATCAGGGATCGACAACTGGCCCGACTCAGGGACAAGGATATTTAGAGGGTAATCAAGTGGCTACTGCCATTAATAGGATGACTGATATCCTTGAGTGGTTAGCCGAAAAATAGGGTCCAAGAGCACTTAACCAGCCCGGGGGCCAGGATAGAGGGGAAGATAGAGCTTTGGAGAGGTTCCTGAAGTTTAACCCGCCTAAGTTCACTGGAGAACCTAACCCTGAGGTAGCGGAGAATTGGTTGGAGAGAATGGTCAATATATTCGCCGCCTTAGACTATACGGAAAATAGGCTAGTGAATTTTGCTGCTTTCTAATTTGAGGGAGTAGCACGTGCCTAGTGGAACATGATAAAGGGAAAGTGGGAGAGAGTCCAAACCCCTTGGACTTGGGAGAATTTCACGAGGGAGTTCAACGAGAAGTACGCTCCCGAATTGGTGACCAACGAGCGGAAGAGGATAAGACATTTTGTACAAGGGCTTAATGTAGAAATCCAGGAAGGCTTGGCTGCAGCCCAAATCTCTATGTTTACTGAGGCTTTAGAGAAAGCGCAAAGAGTCGAGAGCGGAAGAATACGAATTAGGGATTTTCACAATAAAAAAATGAACTTTTCTAGTCATACTTCTGGACATGCTAGTAAAAGTACCGCACCTTCCAAGATAGGAAGAGGAATGGGAGGAGTAAAGACTGCTGCATCTTCAAGGGGAGTTCTATCTAGAGGAGGCCGTAGTGGGTCAGTTCAGGCAAGAGGAGTGCCTTCTAGTGGTTCCGCAGTGACACCTCAAGTTAACTGTGGTTACTATGGTAAACCAAATCATTCGGAGAATTAGTGTTGGAGGAAGTTGGGGAAGTGTTTGTTCTGTGGTAGTGCCGAGCACCAGCTCGCGAATTTTCCAAGTAAACTGAAGATGAGAGGTTGTACTCAAAGGAGTCGACCAAAGGTACCTGCTAGGGTTTATGTATTGGACTACCAACAGATCCCCGATGCTACTGAGGTGGTTGAAGATACGATCCCTATTTTCCACCGTTTAGCTAAGGTTTTAATTGACCCAGGTGCAACGCATTCTTTTGTAAACCCTAATTTCATGAGTGGAATAGACTTGAAGCCAAATAAGTTACCTTATGATTTAGGGGTTAGAACACCTACTGGGGATCAAAGTTTACTAGCTAATTTGGTGTATAAGAATTGTCAGATATGGGTTGGAGAACGGAAATTACTGGCTGATCTGATGGGTTTAACGATTAAAGGGTATGATGTGATCCTAGGAATGGACTGGTTAGCCCGTTATAATGCTCAGTTGAACTGTAAGACGAAAATAGTAGAATTGTGCATTCCGGGAGAGGCGACCCTGAAATTGGATGTGAGGGGTAGATTAGCCTCATCTGCACTTATTTCAGGGATTCGGGCAAGGAATATGTTAAGTAAGGGAGCTCGAGGATATTTGGCTTTACTTATAAATACTCCTGGCGACAAAGTGAGATTGGAGGATATACCTATAGCGAAGGAGTATCCAGATATATTTCGCGAAGAGTTAGAGTCTTTACCCCCGAAAAGGAAAATAACCTTTAAGATTGATGTAACTCCGGGAGTAGCACCTATCTCTAAGACACCGTATAGAATGGCTCCAGTTGAATTGATAGAGTTAAAATTACAATTACAAGATCTACTGGAGCGGGGTTTTATAAAGGAGAGTGATTTACTGTGGGGAGCCCCGGTCTTATTTGTCAAGAAGAAAGATAGGAGTTTAAGACTGTGCATAAATTATCGAGGCTTGAATGATGTCACTATTAAGAATAAGTACCCATTACCCCACATCGATGAATTGTTTGACCAATTGCAAGGAGCGGTAGTATTTTCCAAGTTGGATCTTAGACAGGGTTACTACCATTTGAGGATTTTGGAGAAAGATATACCCAAAACTGCTTTTAACTCGAGGTATGGACATTTTGAGTTTGCCGTAATGCCATTTGGATTGACCAATGTACCTGCTGCTTTTATGGGTTTAATGCACAGGGTCTTTAAGCCTTATCTGGACCAATTTGTGGTGGTATTCATTGATCATATACTAGTGTACTCTAAGACTGTAGAGGATAACGAGAAACATTTGAGGATTGTTCTACAAATTTTGAGGGAACATCAGTTGTATGCTAAGTCCAGCAAGTGTGAATTTTGGTTGAAAGAAGTGACATTCTTGGGTCATACAATTTCTAAGGATGGGATTAAAGTGGATCCAGCCAAAGTTGAAGCGATTTCTAAATGGAAGCGACCGGAAAACCCTACTGAAGTGAAATGTTTATTGCACCATCGATATTGATTGAAGTGAGGGTGTACTTTATCACTCTCACTTATTGATCATGTTATTGGAATGTTACATGGAATGTTACATGAAATGAAAGTACTTGATTTGGTGTCGCTTGGACGAGTACCCAACGACCATTACTGATACTACTGAGCTCAACCCCATTGGTAGTCGATTGGATCGAGCCGGCGAGGGCTTGGTCGTGAAAATTGACGAGCCATGGGTACTGTTATATGGAATCTTATAGTAGTGAGACTCTTGATTCCGATATACTCGAGTATTACCAACTGTCTACTGTTTGGATTTCGGGCCCGGTAGGGGTATGTTGGGTGGAAGGAATGGAAGTAAAGTGGAGTCTACGGTTGGTTACTTTTAAACATTGACGGAGAGTCAATGAGGTTCGATCAAGAATGCAAACGAGGAAAAGGGCTCTTGAGAGCCGCCCGTATCCTTTTTATCTCCACCATTAATGTGTGCCTTTGCTTACTTATGATGAATTGAAATGAAAAGCTTTATGCTTATGTGAACTTTGCTGATTGAGTGGTATTATCTCACTGGGCAATTAGCTCACCCTATTCCTTTTGTTTTCCTTACAGGAAAATAAATACTTTTGGACTGCAATTGATAATTGGTTGCCGAATTGAGCTAGTTGGACATATATTTTGTATAGCTCATTTATTGAAACCCTAAATGTACTTTTGGGACCGTTTCTCTTTTGATTTGGCAAACCGTACTTGTATCAACTTTTGAATCACTTTGGTATGCCGCTTTGGATTGTATCTGCTAAATTTCAACATGTAAATATTTGCTTGATGTTTGGATGGGGTTTCGACGGGTCGGTTACTATTCATGGCCGACTCCGGTTTTATTTTTTATTTTGACATTTTGACTTGTTTACGCGCGTTTGTAAGTTTCGGAACGTATTAGATCACTCTAAACTGAACCGTTAGTCCTGGCGAGAGCTGGGCAGGCAGTCCGCTAACCCCTTTGGTTCACCCTAGGGGAAGGTGGGGCTGTCACAGGTGGTATCAGAGCCACTTCGCGTGGTCTCTGCGCGGAGTGAGCTTGGGCTAAGTGGTGTTATGGTCCTGACTTCATGGATATGTCTAAGTGCTCGTTTGAGCGTAAGTTATGAACGGGGCATGTTATAAGTGTAAAAATCTTTATCATGGAACTTGAGGACGACAGATAAGTATGTCGGGTAGGAATCTTTAATATGGATGATTTACGCTTGGGACCGGCCGGCTCGAGTTGTGAATTATCTTAGATTGGATTCTTGCGCCCGGATACGAAAGAGATGAGAGCCTAGGTTAGAAAGGATTGGGCGAACTAAAAAGGCGATTCTATGGAACTTCGTGTGGTTTGTTCGGGTATGGTTAAGCGTGACTAACCTTGATTAAGATATAAATGGTGTTGTTCTCGTAGATGTTGGACGGAGCCCTGGGGAGGAGGGAAAGTTTTTCGTGAGTTCTTTTGTACTCGTGACCTAGTCTGTCTATAGTACTTTTGGAGGACCCTTTTGTTTTATGGGATGACTTTGTATGTACCTGACTGACTGTTCTGTATAATTGTTGATCCTGTTATGTGTTCTTTGTATATGTGTTATGTGTTTAAATGCTCTACGAGGGAGTTGTTTAGTTAATTATTCTTGTTTACTTGTTCCTGTTTAGTGCTACGAAAAGGAGGGTTAGGTGCCCTTTAACAGTATATTTATTTTGTGACCTAGATCGACTTAGATTTTATGGAAAGCACACGTAGTGGACGGGGGCGTGGGCGCGGGAATAGGCAACCTACGCCTGAAAGGGGCACTGGGGAAACCTCCTCTGGACCCAACCCTGAACCGAGAGTTGACCCCAACGTGCAGATAGCTGCCGCTATGCAGCAAATGACCAACCTGCTGGCACAAGTGGTGCAGCAACAAGGCCAAAACCCAAACCCTAATCCTGGAAACCCTGGCAATCACGTCGAGAGCGAAGACAGAGCTCTTGAACGATTTCAAAAGTTTGCTCCACCCAAGTTCATTGGGGAACCCGATTCGGATGTCGCCGAAAGGTGGCTCGAAAAGATGGTCGATTTTTTCGCTGCCCTGCACTATACCGAAGAACGGCAGGTGACTTTTGCCGTTTTCCAGCTGGAAGGGGCGGCCCGTTCCTGGTGGAATGTCATTCGGCAAAAATGGGAGCGGGAACAAACGCCCAGGACTTGGGTAAATTTTATGAGAGAGTTTAATGCGAAATTTTTCCCTCCTCTAGTTCAGGAGAGGAAGGAAGACGAGTTCATCCGACTCCGCCAAGGGGCTCAATCGGTGGCGGAATACGAGAGCCAATTCACCCGCCTATCCAAATTTGCGCCCGAACTCATCATGACCGAGCAACGAAGAATACGGCGATTTGTCCAGGGCCTGAACGTAGAAATTCAGAAGGACCTCGCGGTGGCCCAGATTAACGCTTTTAGCGAGGCCGTTGAGAAGGCCCAACGGGTAGAGAGCGCCAGGGTGCAAGTACGGAACTTCCAGGTGAAGAAACGGGGTTTTCCTGGAAGCAGCTCTGGACAGGGGGATGAGAGTACCCCTTCCAAGTTTGGGCGAGGAACTGCAGGAGAAAGGATGCCGGGAGTGTCACAAGAGAGCCCGTCACGAGGCGGCCAAGTGGGGAGAGGCCAGAGAGGAGGCTCGGCTTCTGCAGTACGCGGACCCTGCGGGTATTGCGGAAAGTCAAACCACTCAGAGGACAATTGCTGGAAGAAAGAGGGTAAATGTTTGCGCTGTGGAAGTGCAAACCATCAGCTCGCCACTTGTCCAGTCCTATCACGAGATGGAAAGGGGAGTCAGCAAACGACGAAAACTAATTCCGAACCGGCAAAAGTGGAAGGGACCAAATCTAAGGTGGCAGCTCGAGTGTATTCACTGGAGCCACAACAGGTCCCCGATTCTCCTGAAATTGAGGAAGGTACGATTGTGGTATTTCTGCGAAATATTAGTAGATCCCGGTGTTACTCATTCACTTATCAACCCCAATTTTGATAGACGGAATAGATACCAAACCTGCTCGTCTACCCTACGACCTGAAAGTAGTATTCCTATGGGGACAACATCGGTTGAGCACTGGTATGGTTTGTGAGGATCGCAGTGTTTGGGTAGGAGAGAGGATAGTGTTCAGGAATTAAAGCGAAGGTTAACCATGGCTCTTCTTTTGGCCTTGCCTAAAGGTAAGGACAGTTTTACTGTTTACCCTAATGCTTCGAGGGAAGGGTGGGGTGTGTGTTGACGCAAAACCAGAATGTGATATCGTTTGCCTCTGGGAAATTGAAACCCCACGAACAAAGCTATCCAACCCACGATCTGGAGTTAGTCACAGTTGTTTCCGCTCGGGAAAAGTGGAGAAATCATGGCATAGAAGAGGCTACCTGGGGGTGGAAAGGAATACCCTGAACTGTTTGTGAACCAAGGTGAGAAATTTCGAAGACGAAATTCTTTTAAGGGGGAGAGAGTGTGAGAGCCCGTAATTTTTTCCATTTTAGGGTTTTATTATATTCAATGGCTTGTTTTCTGCACTTTCTGTATCCGAAAAATTTTCTAGATAATTTTTATGAGCAGATATAGTTTTTAGATGATTTTTCTAGTATCAAATAGTTTTTGAGAAATTAAAAGTGTATATCGAACGTGGGACCCACTAGTGCGAAAAGTTCGAAAAAATTCGGCCAACTAGGTTAAGTTTTGGATACTGGAATTAATTTATCGGGTGTTAAGAGATAAGTAGAGGATGCTAAGTGGATTGGTATAAGAGAGACAAAAGTTAGGCAAGCAATTAATGATGGTGACAAGTGTCACCATAGGGTTGGTAGAAACTTTTGACTACTATTCCATGTCTTACCAATTGACTAAATAAGCTAAAAATTTACCAAAAATTCCTCCATTTCCAAGCTCTAGTGGCCGGCCCTCTATCTCAAGAAAGGAAGAAAGAAAGCTCTTCAAGTTTGCTCCAATCTTGCTCCAATCTACCAAATCAACCATTTACTCTTGTTTTTGTTCCATAAAAACCCTTAAGGGAGTGTTTGTGAGTTGTTTTGTGGAGTTATTTGGAAAGCTAAGAGGACTAGTTGCTCTCTTTCTTGTCTTGCTAAGGTAAGTTGAGAAGGACCCCTCTCCTCTCTCTATTGATGCTTAAATCATGATTAGTGGTAGTATAAGATGCAATTTTATGGTTTACATCTTGATTTTGGTTGAAGTGATGAAGTTTTATAATTTTTGGGAATTTTTCTGTTTTCATATGAATATGATTATGTGGTTATGTATGATGATTGGAAATGGTATTTAAGGAAGCTAGAAGGTGGAAAAAGTGGTTAATTGCAAGCAATTTCTGTTTTGGAAAGAAAACTTGAAAATTAGGGTTCTTGGAATTACATTCTGCTCGGTTTTGTAGCTCATAGTTAGAGGCTGAATTGGCCTTGGTTTAAAACATGAAATTTGTATGGAATGATATTTTAGAGGTGCCTGCAAAATTTCAGGTCAAGCGGAGTAGCGTAGCTTGAGAAAAGACGGAATTACTCTTGCTGCCCTTGTTTTACCCGAATTTGGGAATTGCTTCTGTAATTGGTTATTTTGGTCAGGAATGCTTCCGAATTGGTTGTTGAGGTCTTCTGATGAAATGTAGCCCTGTTTCTTAGCTTTCAGATGGCTTTGGAATTTTTGATTTGGACTTAGGTAGGCTGATTTATGATGTTTACACTAGAATGCGTTCTGTGAATCTGTTTTTGCGGTTCTGGTGTAGTAGATTGCATTTTTGACCTGGTTACACTCAAAACTAGGCTGAGTGACCTTCTGTAATATTGTAGCCCTATCTCTTAGCTTCGAAACGGTGGGTCTTGGACCTTCATCCGATAATCGTAGTGCCTTTGGTGCCATTACCGCAAAATGACGTCAAAAACTATTTTTTTCAGGGTTAAAGCTAGTTCCATTTCCGGATTTTCTGATTTCCTCTATTGCTTGTGTGTGCTTATGGAACCCAATTTTGGGAATATTTGGCATTGGTTTATGACTCGTTATCGAGTCTCATTGTACTTGTTTGCATGTTTTAGGGCGTGACGGTGGTTCACGACGTTCCTTTGACGGAAGTGCATGAAATATCACTTTCGAGCTTGGTGAGTGTACTACTCACTTGTGTGTTACTATATGGCTTTGATACTTGAACTGGATGAGTTAAATGTTTATTGCACCATCGATATTGATTGAAGTGAGGGTGTACTTTATCACTCTCACTTATTGATCATGTTATTGGAATGTTACATGGAATGTTACATGAAATGAAAGTACTTGATTTGGTGTCGCTTGGACGAGTACCCAACGACCATTACTGATACTACTGAGCTCAACCCCATTGGTAGTCGATTGGATCGAGCCGGCGAGGGCTTGGTCGTGAAAATTGACGAGCCATGGGGACTGTTATATGGAATCTTGTAGTAGTGAGACTCTTGATTCCGGTATACTCGAGTATTACCAACTGTCTACTGTTTGGATTTCGAGCCCGCTAGGGCTATGTTGGGTGGAAGGAATGGAAGTAAAGTGGAGTCTACGGTTGGTTACTTTTAAACATTGATGGAGAGTCAATGAGGTTCGATCAAGAATGCAAACGAGGAAAAGGGCTCTTGAGAGCCGCCAGTATCCTTTTTATCTCCACCATTAATGTGTGCCTTTGCTTACTTATGATGAATTGAAATGAAAAGCTTTATGCTTATGTGAACTTTGCTGATTGAGTGGTATTATCTCACTGGGCAATTAGCTCACCCTATTCCTTTTGGTTTCCTTACAGGAAAATAAATACTTTTGGACCGCAATTGATAATTGGTTGCCGAATTGAACTAGTTGGACATATCTTTTGTATAGCTCATTTATTGAAACCCTAAATGTACTTTTGGGACCGTTTCTCTTTTGATTTGGCAAATCGTACTTGTATCCACTTTTGAATCACTTTGGTATGCCGCTTTGGATTGTATCTGCTAAATTTCAACATGTAAATATTTGTGTGACAGCCCCACCTTCCCCTAAGGCGAACCAAAGGGGTTAGCGGACTGCCTGCCCAGCTCTCGCCAGGACTACGGCACCGTTTACGTCGATCTATAACGTTCCGGAACATACCATAGCACGCAAACTAGTCAAAAGAGTCAAAAAAAATGAAATTTTGCGCCGAAGATGAATAGTGCAGGCCACGTCAGAATCCGGCCAGAATCTGGCCGGATTTCCGGCCGGATTCTCGGCCGGATACAAGGCAGAGAGCAATCCGAAATTTTTTCAAAACCCTTCACAATCCGGCCGACAATCCGGCCAGTTTCTGGCCGGATTCCTGGCCGGATTCAGTCCATTGCCTTTTCGTTCAAAATTTTTCTTTTGCCGTTTGAAAGCCGAATCGTTCCGAAGTTCATCCAAACATCAATTTAACATATACACATTGAAATCCAACATTGTCAAGCCAAAATGGCATACCAAAATAGCTATTTAGTTCATACATAAACAAGTAGCCATTTACACACCAAACATTGGTGAATCAAAACACTTAGGGTCTTCACCCTCAAGGAGCTAAGCAAAATACATATACATGAGCTCAACTTGTCATAACCGTTTCCAATTCCTGTAAGGAAAACAAATAACACGGAATGAGCTAAAGCCCAGTGGTACACTACTACATAAGCAACCAAAGTCACATAAGGATGAACTTTTATTTAAAGTGCACAAATAAGCAGTAAAGCAAAACGGTAAAAGGATACGGTCGGCTCTCAAGAGCCCAATTCCACGCTTGCCATCTTGATCCAATCTCATTGACCCTCCGTCAATGTTAAGAGTACCAAACCGTAGACCTCACTATACTTCCATTCCTTCCACCCAACATACCCCAACCGGGCCCGCACTCCAATTCAGTAGTTTTTGGTAATACTCGAGTTTACCGGAACCAAGGGTCTCATTACCACAAGGTTCCCCAGTACAGTCCCCGTGGCAATTCAATCTTCACGACCAAGCCCTCGCCGGCTCGATCCAATTGACTACCAAACGGGGTTGAGCTCAGTAATACAGTAAGGTCGTTGGACATCGTCCAAACAACACCAAATCAGTTTCCATAAAATGGAATTCACCAACCAATATATCAAGTTCAGTAATGCAGTAAAACGGTAGCCAATCAGTGACAATATCAAAAGAGGTGAGGGCGGTCAAGTACACCCTCACCTTAATCAATTTCAATATCCAAGTAAGCCTTCAAGGCATCACTACACATAGCACAAAGCCACATTATAACAAGTAAGTGAGTAGTATACTCACCAAGCAAGAAAGTGGTGTTTCATACACCGTGGTCACCAAGACGTCGTGAGCTACCGTCACGTCCTAACACATGTAACACATTCAATGAGACTCGATTCCGAGCCATATAGCAATGCCAATCATAACCCTAATAGGGTTTTACAACCATATACAAGCATGATAGCAAACCAGAAATTAAGAAAGGCTTTAATGTAGGCCTTGATAAGAAAACCGGTTTTGACGTCATAATGCGGTAATGGCACAACTCTCACTACAATTATTGGTTGGGGGTGTAAAACCCACCGTTTCGAAGCTATGAAACAGGGCTACAACAATGTAGAAGGCCACTCAGTCCAGATCCTAGCACAACTAGGTCAAATACGCCAAATACTAAACCAGCATTACCAAAACAGGTTTGCAAAACACACAAAACTGTAATGAACACAACTCAGGCTATACATGTCAAAATTCCGAAATTCCAAAGGTATAAGTTAGCTAAGATATCCAGATACATTTCATCAGAAGACACCAACTTCAAAATCCAAACCAAATCCAGTCAAAACAGGCAATTACTATCGCAGTTCGGACATTCTGTTCACCAAAAACAGCAACAGTAAAAATGGTATAACTCTCTCTATACTACTCCAAATTCCCTGAAATTTTGTAGTCATATCAAACTCATCAATACCTACAACTTTCATGTTTTAAGTAAAGTCCAATTCGGCCTCTATCTATGACCTAAAATTTCGGACAGATTAGGGGTTCATGAACCCTAACTTCTCACATTTCATTCCAAATCCAAAATTGCTTGCCTTTCACAACAATTCACACCTACTAGAGCCAAAGCCCCTTATTACCAACCATCATACTAGTCCACAACATCAAAATCATATGAAACCAGAAAATTCCTCATAAAATGGAAAACTTCACCAAATCAAGCCAAACCAAGAAATAAATCATATATTCCAACACTCAAGCCACTTCTAAGCATAATATAACCATCATTAGGTGTAGTAGAGGTTCAAGCATCACTTACCAAGTATCAAGAGATGTAGAGAGGTGTTGGCCACCTTAGAGCTTCAAACAAACTTCACTAATACACTTACTACCACTAGAAGGAAAGATTGTATGGAGTAAAAACTAAGTTAAACACTTGATTTGGTGGATTGGACAAGTTGGAAGCTTGAAATGTTGAAGAACTTTCTTCCTCCTTGCAAGAGAGAGGTTCGGCCACAATGAGAAGAAAAATGGTGAATTTTGTGAATTTTTTGGAGATATTAACTAATTTTGGTCAAAAGTCAAAAATGTGAATAGTGTTTCTTAAAGTCCAACCAATGAGAAGATGACACTTGTCACCTCATTAAATGCATTCTTATCATTCTTTTCTCTCTGACATCAATCACTTCACACACACTACTTATCTCTTAACACCCGATAAATTTTTCACAGTATTCGAAACTTAACCTTATTGGCCGAATTTTCCCGAACTTATCGCACTCGTGGGTCCCACGTCCAATATATTTTCTTAATTTTCTAAAAATTCACCAATACTAGAAAAATCATCTTAAAACTATAATTGCTCATAAAATCCACCAAGAAAATATTCCTAGGCCAGAAAATGCAGAAAACATGAAATTTAAGGGGAAAAACCCTAGAAAAAAAATTAGGGTAAATCTGGGTTCTCACACTCTCCCCCCCTTAAAAGAATTTCGTCCTCGAAATTTCTCACCTTAGTTCCCGAAAAGGTTTGGGTATTTCTTTCGCATTTCCTCTTCCATCTCCCAGGTGGCTTCCTCAATTCCGTGGTTTCTCCATAGCACCTTCACTAGCGGAATCCGCTTGTTTCTAAGCTCTTTGACTTTTTGATCGAGCACTTGGACCGGTTTCTCTTCATAGGCCAGCGATTCGTCCACTTCAATCTCCTCCGGTTGCAATACATGGGATGGGTCTGGATGATACTTCTTTAGCATCGAGACGTGAAATACATCATGGATTCGAGAGAGACTGGATGGCAGTTCCAATCGATACGCGACCGCTCCTACTCTTTGTACGATCTTGTAGAGTCCGACGTACCGCGGTTGAAGTTTCTTTCCTTTGCCCGTTGTAAGACTTCGTAAAGGTGTGATTTTGAGAAACACATGGTTTCCAACTTCAAATTCCAAATCTTTTCTTCGATTATCCGCGTAGCTCTTTTGGCGACTTTGGGCGGTTTGGATCCGTTGCCTTATCAATTTGACCTTCTCTTGAGCCTCTTCCATCCATGGAATAGTTGCCGGGTCTAAAGCTTTCCTTTCGCCAACTTCATCCCAGTAAATTGGCGAGCGGCATTTGCGTCCGTATAGGGCTTCATACGGAGCCATTTGAATCGACGAATGGAAGCTGTTGTTGTACGCAAACTCTACTAAGGTCATGTGCTGACCCCAGTTGCCTCCAAAGTCCAGAATGCACGTTCGTAACATGTCTTCGAGAGTTTGAATCGTCCGCTCTGACTGTCCATCCGTCTGAGGATGATAAGTCGTGCTCAAATTCAGTTTAGTCCTCAAGGTTTCTTGAAACTTCTGCCAAAACCGAGATACAAACCGTGGATCCCGATCAGAGACGATGCTCACAGGAACACCGTGTAGTCTTACAACCTCATCCATGTACAGTCGAGCCAACTTGTCCATTGAATACTTCATGTTCACCGGCAAGAAATGGGCCGACTTGGTTAATCGATCAACGATCACCCAAACGGCATCGTGTCCTCTTTGCGTCCTCGGTAAACCTGAAACGAAGTCCATCGTGATGTTTTCCCACTTCCACTCGGGTATCTCCAAGGGTTGTAACAGACCCGATGGTTTTTGATGTTCCGCTTTCACTTGTTGACAAATGAGACACTTTTGTACGTATTGAGCAATTTCCTTCTTCATGTTGTCCCACCAATAAGTTCCTTTTAGGTCTTGATACATCTTGCTGCTGCCCGGATGGATTGTATACTTGGACCGATGAGCTTCCTCCAAAATCTCCATTTTTAACGACTCCTCCTTTGGTACCACTATTCGGTTTCGATACTTCAAAATGCCTTCAGGATTCAAATTGAAATCCGTTGTTTCTCTCTTATCCACTTTCTCTCTCCATTTCTGTACCATCAAATCCTCGCCTTGCGCCTCTATTATACGTTCCAGTAGAGTGGAGGTCACCCTTACATTGCTAAATATCACCTTATGACTCCCAAGACAGGGTTTCCACTCACACACGGATTCTAGCAAATCCCACTCCTTAATCATTAGTCCTGCTACTTGCACCTTACGACTCAAGGCATCTGCTACCACATTTGCCTTTCCCGGATGGTAATTGATTGTACAGTCGTAATCTTCCAGAAATTCCATCCACCTTCGTTGCCTCATGTTGAGTTCCTTCTGGGAAAAGAGGTATCTAAGACTTTTGTGATCCGAATACACTTCGAAAGTCACCCCATATAGGTAATGCCTCCATTTTTTCAGTGCAAAGACAACTGCGGCTAGTTCCAGATCGTGCGTCGGGTAATTCTGCTCGTGAAGCTTTAACTTCCTAGAGGCAAATGAAATTACATTCCGATTCTGCATCAAAACGCACCCCAGTCCTTCTCGCGACGCATCCGCATATACTGCAAACCCGTCCACTCCATTTGGCAAGACCAGTACTGGAGCCATGGTCAATCTTTTCTTTAATTCCTGGAAACTTGTTTCGCAACGGCCGTTCCAGATAAACTGGCCATGCTTCTTTGTCAAGTCAGTTAGGGGTCCTGCTAGTTTGGAAAAATCTTGAATAAACCGTCGATAGTACCCAGCTAGCCCTAAAAAGCTACGAATTTCCGTGGGGTTTTCTGGCCTCTTCCAATTTGTCACGGCCTCAACCTTCGCCGGGTCCACCGAAATACCTTCGTGGGAGATCACGTGCCCTAAAAACGCTACTTTCTCCAACCAGAACTCGCATTTGCTAAACTTAGCGTACAGTTGATGTTCCCTCAATGTCTGCAACACCACTCTCAAATGCTCCTCATGCTCTAAGCGTGTCTTAGAGTAGACCAAAATGTCATCAATGAACACAACGACAAATCGGTCTAGATAGGGTTTGAAAACCCTATGCATTAGGTCCATGAAGGCGGCGGGAGCATTGGTCAGTCCAAAGGGCATAACGGCGAACTCGTAGTGCCCGTATCTTGAATTAAAAGCAGTTTTCGGAATGTCCTCCTTCCTAATCAACAACTGGTAGTATCCCTGTCGGAGGTCTAACTTCGAGAAGACCACTGCTCCTTGCAACTGGTCGAATAACTCATCAATGTGGGGCAGTGGATATTTATTCTTGATCGTAACGTTGTTCAGCCCCCTATAGTCAATACACATCCTCAACGTTCCATCCTTTTTCTTCACAAACAGAACAGGAGCTCCCCAAGGAGACTCACTCTCGTGAATGAATCCCCGCTCCAAAAGGTCTTGCAATTGCAACTTAAGCTCCTTAAGTTCCGCAGGCGCCATCCGGTAAGGGGTTTTTGAGATAGGTGCTGTTCCAGGTAAATGATCTATTCGGAATTCTATCTCCCTTTCCGGAGGTAAGGCTACTAACTCATCAGGAAATACATCCGGAAATTCCCTCACTACAACCACGTCCTCCACTTTCAACTTATCCATCGGGGTGTTAATCAAAAAGGCCAAAAATCCTTGCGCCCCACGACTTATCAATTTCCTAGTTCGAATGCCCGAAATTAGAGCAGATGAGGCTAACCTACCCCTTATATCCAACCTTAGGGTTGCCTCGCCAGGAATGCGAAATTCTACTATTTTCGATTTACAATCCAGTTGGGCGTTATATTTGGCTTACCAGTCCATGCCCAGAATCACATCGTACCTCTTAATAGACAAACTAATCAGGTCTCCTAAAAATCTCCTCTCTCCTACCCATACATCGCAATCCTTATAAATCATACTAGTCACCAACCGTTGATTCCCCGTAGGTGTACTAACTTCTAAGTCATATGGTAAGCTAGCAGGTTTTATATCGATGCCACACATGAAATCAGGGTTAACAAACGAATGAGTGGCACCAGGATCAATTAAAACTTTGGCAAAGCGGTGGAAAATAGGGATCGTACCTTCCACCACCTCGGAAGACTCTGGGACCTGATGGGGCTCTAAGGAGTATACCCTAGCTGGCACCTTAGGTTTGGATCCGTCTCCCTTGGCTGGTCCGGTATTGGTCCTCGGCGGTAGTTGACTTCCCTTTCCGTCTTGTTTTAGGACCGGACAAGTAGCCAGTTGATGGTCCGCACTTCCACACCGCAAACATTTCCCCTGTTTCCTCCAGCAATTATCCTCAGTGTGGTTTTCTTTCCCACAGTGCCCACAGGGACCTCGAGGTGCCGAAGCCGAGCCACTCTGAGCGTTTCCTCTTTGTCCTCGCCCAGCTTGACCACCCCTAAATGGAGTCCCTCTGCCTGAACCAGAGTGTCGACCACCACCCGATCCTCGTCCAAACTTAGAGGGAGTGCTCTTCTCACCTTGTCCAGATGTACTCCCAGGAAAACCACGCTTCTTAGCCTGCAAGTTTCGGACCTGCAGCCGTGCACTCTCAACTCGTTGGGCTTTTTCCATTGCCTCGCTAAACGTGGTGATTTGAGCCGCCGCGAGGTCTTTTTGGATCTCGACGTTCAAACCCTGAATGAAACGCCTAACCCGTCGTTGCTCTGTTATGATTAGCTCAGGCGCGAATTTAGACAGGCGGGTGAACTGACTCTCGTACTCTGCCACAGTCTGAGCCCCTTGCCGGAGCCGGATAAACTCGTCCTCCTTCCTCTCCTGGACTAGAGGAGGGAAAAACTTTGCATGAAATTCGTGGATGAAGTTCACCCAAGTCCTGGGTGTCTGCTCCCGTTCCCATTTCTGTCTAATTACGTTCCACCAGGAACGAGCAGCCCCCTCGAGTTGAAACACGGCAAAAGTCACCTGCCGTTCGTCTGGGTAGTGTAGAGCTGCAAAAATGTCTACCATCTTCTCAAGCCATTTCTCAGCCATGTCAGGGTCGGGTCCCCCAACAAACTTTGGCGGAGAAAACTTTGAAAACGTTCTAGAGCTCTATCTTCGCTCTCGACATGGTGGCCAGGGTTTCCGGGGTTTCCAGGGTTAGGGTTTGGGTTCTGGCCCTGCTGTTGTACTACTTGTGCTAGTAAATTGGTCATTTGCTGCATAGCAGCAGCTATCTGGGCATTAGGGTCAGCTTGGGGTTCAGGATCAGGTCCAGTCGAGGTTTCCCCCGCACCCCTAACCGGTGTGGGTTGTCTAGCACCGCGCCCACGTCCCCGACCACTCCGAGTACCTTCCATAAGTTTCACTCGGTCTAGGCAAAAGTACTAAACCAAAGTCATAAGACGGCATCGTAAGTAACATGTAAACTTTGCACAATAACACATTTAGACAGTCCAAACATAAGCACAGACACACATATATACAAGCCAAACACATATATATATAATCAGTCAGTCAAGTACGGCCAAGGCACGTACGTACACAAACGATCCACCGGAGGATAGGCCTATCAAAAGAAATTTACACGTAGCTAATCTAACGACCCAAAACGATTAGCTAAGGCGCTATCCCTATCCCTATGAACATACAAAAACCACCACTATCCAAAAGATGCCTAAAGATCAAGGCCTAGTCAGTCGCCGGGGTCTGGGATCCGGGCGATGGGGTAGACTCCTCCCCAGGGTCGGCCTCCGCACACGACGCCTCGTCGCTACACTCTTCCAGGCCATCGTCACACAAGTTAAGGATCGCCTCAGCGCGACCCCTGACCTTGCGAGCTCGCTTAAGCTCTCGCTCTCGGGCTTCCCTTAATTGTGCGCAAAGATCATCTACTCGATCCTCGGCCTCAAGCACATCATATTCTAGCTCCTTAATACGCGCAGCTTGCTTATCGCTGGTCGCCCTATCCTGGATCGCATCGACCTCAAGTCGAGCATTCTCCCTAGCCAACACTTTGCGCTCTTTATCCAGCGCGAACACGAGGGTGTTCGGGTAGGCATACCTCTCCTTACACGGGCACCGTCGAAGACGGTTCGACGGGCTCCAGCGAATGACGGCCCCTCCCGGCCGTATCTGATATGGGATCACGGGGAGTACTTTGCGAGGTCTAGCCCCCGAAGGACTAGCACTAGGGTCACCCTGTCCGGCCATCCTACATCACAAGAACATGTAATCGTAAATATAAGCTTAAAGGCCAAAAACAACAATCCTCAAGTCAAACAGTCCTATAACACCCAGGCTAACTCAAACCTAGGCTCTGATACCACCTGTGACAGCCCCACCTTCCCCTAAGGCGAACCAAAGGGGTTAGCGGACTGCCTGCCCAGCTCTCGCCAGGACTACGGCACCGTTTACGTTGATCTATAACGTTCCGGAACATACCATAGCACGCAAACAAGTCAAAAGAGTCAAAATAAAAAAAATGAAAATTTGCGCCGAAGATGAATAGTGCAGGCCACGTCAGAATCCGGCCAGAATCTGGCCGGATTTCCGGCCGGATTCTCGGCCGGATACAAGGCAGAGAGCAATCCGAAATTTTTTCAAAACCCTTCACAATCCGGCCGACAATCCGGCCAGTTTCTGGCCGGATTCAGTCCAGTGCCTTTTCATTCAAAATTTTTCTTTTGCCGTTTGAAAGCCGAATCGTTCCGAAGTTCATCCAAATATCAATTTAACATATACACATTGAAATCCAACATTGTCAAGCCAAAATGGCATACCAAAATAGCTATTTAGTTCATACATAAACAAGTAGCCATTTACACACCAAACATTGGTGAATCAAAACACTTAGGGTCTTCACCCTCAAGGAGCTAAGCAAAATACATATACATGAGCTCAACTTGTCATAACCGTTTCCAATTCCTGTAAGGAAAACAAATAACACGGAATGAGCTAAAGCCCAGTGGTACACTACTACATAAGCAACCAAAGTCACATAAGGATGAACTTTTATTTAAAGTGCACAAATAAGCAGTAAAGCAAAACGGTAAAAGGATACGGTCGGCTCTCAAGAGCCCAATTCCACGCTTGCCATCTTGATCCAATCTCATTGACCCTCCGTCAATGTTAAGAGTACCAAACCGTAGACCTCACTATACTTCCATTCCTTCCACCCAACATACCCCAACCGGGCCCGCACTCCAATTCAGTAGTTTTTGGTAATACTCGAGTTTACCGGAACCAAGGGTCTCATTATCACAAGGTTCCCCAGTACAGTCCCCGTGGCAATTCAATCTTCACGACCAAGCCCTCGCCGGCTCGATCCAATTGACTACCAAACGGGGTTGAGCTCAGTAATACAGTAAGGTCGTTGGACATCGTCCAAACAACACCAAATCAGTTTCCATAAAATGGAATTCACCAACCAATATATCAAGTTCAGTAATGCAGTAAAACGGTAGCCAATCAGTGACAATATCAAAAGAGGTGAGGGCGGTCAAGTACACCCTCACCTTAATCAATTTCAATATCCAAGTAACCCTTCAAGGCATCACTACACATAGCACAAAGCCACATTATAACAAGTAAGTGAGTAGTATACTCACCAAGCAAGAAAGTGGTGTTTCATACACCGTGGTCACCAAGACGTCGTGAGCTACCGTCACGTCCTAACACATGTAACACATTCAATGAGACTCGATTCCGAGCCATATAGCAATTCCAATCATAACCCTAATAGGGTTTTACAACCATATACAAGCATGATAGCAAACCAGAAATTAAGAAAGGCTTTAATGTAGGCCTTGATAAGAAAACCGGTTTTGACGTCATAATGCGGTAATGGCACAACTCTCACTACAATTATCGGTTGGGGGTGTAAAACCCACCGTTTCGAAGCTATGAAACAGGGCTACAACAATGTAGAAGGCCACTCAGTCCAGATCCTAGCACAACTAGGTCAAATACGCCAAATACTAAACCAGCATTACCAAAACAGGTTTGCAAAACACACAAAACTGTAATGAACACAACTCAGGCTATACATGTCCAAATGCAGCAATTCCAAAGGCATAAGTTAGCTAAGATATCCAGCTACATTTCATCAGAAGACACCAACTTCAAAATCCAAACCAAATCCAGTCAAAACAGGAAATTACTATCGCAGTTCGGACATTCTGTTCACCAAAAACAGCAACAGTAAAAACGGCATAACTCTCTCTATACTACTCCAAATTCCCTGAAATGTTTCAGGCATATCAAACTCATCAGTACCTACAACTTTCATGTTTTAAGAAAAGTCCAATTCGGCCTCTATCTATGACCTAAAATTTCGGACAGATTAGGGGTTCATGAACCCTAACTTCTCACATTTCATTCCAAATCCAAAATTGCTTGCATTTCACAACAATTCACACCTACTAGAGCCAAAGCCCCTTATTACCAACCATCATACTAGTCCACAACATCAAAATCATATGAAACCAGAAAATTCCTCATAAAATGGAAAACTTCACCAAATCAAGCCAAACCAAGAAATAAATCATATATTCCAACACTCAAGCCACTTCTAAGCATAATATAACCATCATTAGGTGTAGTAGAGGTTCAAGCATCACTTACCAAGTATCAAGAGATGTAGAGAGGTGTTGGCCACCTTAGAGCTTCAAACAAACTTCACTAATACACTTACTACCACTAGAAGGAAAGATTGTATGGAGTAAAAACTAAGTTAAACACTTGATTTGGTGGATTGGACAAGTTGGAAGCTTGAAATATTGAAGAACTTTCTTCCTCCTTGCAAGAGAGAGGTTCGGCCACAATGAGAAGAAAAATGGTGAATTTTGTGAATTTTTTGGAGATATTAACTAATTTTGGTCAAAAGTCAAAAATGTGAATAGTGTTTCTTAAAGTCCAACCAATGAGAAGATGACACTTGTCACCTCATTAAATGCATTCTTATCATTCTTTTCTCTCTCACATCAATCACTTCACACACACTACTTATCTCTTAACACCCGATAAATTTTTCACAGTATCCGAAACTTAACCTTATTGGCCGAATTTTCCCGAACTTATCGCACTCGTGGGTCCCACGTCCAATATATTTTCTTAATTTTCTAAAAATTCACCAATACTAGAAAAATCATCTTAAAACTATAATTGCTCATAAAATCCACCAAGAAAATATTCCTAGGCCAGAAAATGCAGAAAACATGAAATTTAAGGGGAAAAACCCTAGAAAAAAAATTAGGGTAAATCTGGGTTCTCACAATTTGCTTGATGTTTGGATGGGGTTTCGACGGGTCGGTTACTATTCATGGCCGACTCCGGTTTTATTTTTTTATTTTGACATTTTGACTTGTTTACGCGCGTTTGTAAGTTCCGGAACGTATTAGATCGCTCTAAACTGAACCGTTAGTCCTGGCGAGAGCTGGGCAGGCAGTCCGCTAACCCCTTTGGTTCGCCCTAGGGGAAGGTGGGGCTGTCATATTATACACATACGTTTGTAATTTACAAAACAAAAGGGAGATAATTGGATCAAAATACATTTAGGGTTTTCCAACTATCGAGGAGCTTTACAAAATATATTAAAACTAGCTCAACTCGTGCTTCAAAACATCACAGTCCCCAAAAGTGGTTCCCTGTAAGTAAAACAAAGGCAACAGAAAGGGGTGAGCCTACGCTCAATGAGGTACCAAACATATAGGGGTAAAATCATGGCCTTTCACGTTTAATCAATCAGATACATATACCAGATATAAAGGAAAATATTTAGACACAGTGATTCAAAAGGAAGGATGCAGGTGGCTCTCAGGATCCAGATTTCCATCTGCAGTACTTGATCCGAACCCGTTGACTCTCCGTCAACGTACATAGAATCAACATATCCGTAGACCCCACTTTACACCAATTTTCATCCACCAAACATACCCCTACCGGGCCCGAACGCCGAACAGAACATAAGTGGTAATACTCGAGTATACCGGAATCAAAGGTCTCAATACCCAAAGATCCCAAAACAGACTACCGTGGTTCGTTATCTAATCGACCAGGCCCTTGCCGGCCCTACTCGAGTAACTAGCCACAGGTGTTGAGGTCAGAGGTCACAGAAAGGTCATTGGATACCAGTCTCCAAACGACGTCCGAACAGACTCAGATACAGATAACAGATTCAGATACAGATAACATATTACATATAGTCAAGAGGCATACATACAGACAAGAGAACGAGTGTGATAAAGTACACCCTCGTCTCAAACAGATTAAACAAATAGTACAATCATTCAGATCACAGATTGCAAGTGCAGAAATCAAGTTAAGCAACAAGTGAGGGGAGTGGTACACTCACCAGTTCAAGTACAGGTACTTCCAAAAATTTCCACCCAAAGTGGCCTAATCACCGTGAAACCCTAAGAATAACAAAGGTAAAACAGTTGACATTTCTTCATCCAAAACCGAGTAAATAGGATGCACAAATGAGGTTCGATTACTAGTCAGGTACCTCTCCAAGTTATATACTAGTACGAAAAATAAAAGACGGCTTAAGAATAAAAGAAAACGGTTGGTCCTAAGGACATACATGACCCCAAAACCCCTCACTCCTCTCAAAGTCATACTTACAATGATGTACTAGCTCATATCTCAAGGTGAAATTGAAAGTGAGAATAATTCCAAGAAAACAGATTTTTTTTTCAGTTTTGCACACCCCTGATTGAAAAATCGTATCTTAGGATTCTTAAGTCCGAAATTGGTAAAATTTACACCGTTGGAAAATAGACTCAAAGGGGTAAAATTTCTCAAAAGACATATTTAGAAGATTCAGATCACAAGCCAATCAAATTCGAGCCTCAAATTGCTGTCTTAACCAGAAAAAGGCAGAGCAGGTATACGATTTCGGTTAACTTTGAAAAATCACCATAAATGCCACAGACCAAACCAGAAACTGAAATTTACACGGTTCATAGCCCTATGAATCTAGTTTAAAACACAACAAACGAAACTCAATTCCGATATTTTGACATCCAGATATTGTAGATTTCCCAGAACTGCTCCGGGGTTCCTGCGAAAATTTTAACAGCATTTCCCCTTGTTTTTCTTACTTTTCACCCTACAATTCAACACCAAATTCAACCCAAATCAACCACAACCTCAAATATAATTCAAAAGCTATTAAAAACGTCTAATTAGGGTCACAATACCCTTCATATATAGTCAATTACAACACAAGGTTAATAATGCAACCAAAAACCAATTTGAAAGACAATAGGCCTAAAAGCAGGTTTGACGTGTCTCGGTGTTTCGATCGCAACTTAAGTTACGCTTATCGCATTAAGACGAATCTTATGGAATTTCAAAGCTGAGACAGGGATCTATAACTTTGATGAAGACTACATAGTCCAGTTCTCACCCTAACTAGGTCAAATTTACCAAAACAACCCCAGAATTTTCCAGTTCGAAGTTTACTGTGGCAGTCCTGATTCATTCAGTCGTATCTCAGCACATACAACTCCAATTCAAGTGATTCCAAAGCCATTTGAAATCTAAGATACAAGGATATAATTCTTAAGAAGACATCAACAACCAAATCAGTAGTATTCCCGGTCAAAATAACCAATTACAGAAGCTGATTATCAGTTTCGGATAGAAACAGGGCAGTAGGGATATTTTAGTCTTTGCATAGGCTACGTTGCTCCGATTGAGCTGAAATTTTGTAGGCAACTCTAAAATATCATTCTATACAACTTTCATGTTTTAACCCAAGGCTAATTCGGCTTCTAACTATGAGGAACAGTACCGGGCAGAATGGTTGAATTGAAACCCTAAATCCGAATTTTTCCGTTCAATGCAGAGATTTTCCGCAAACAACCACAATTTACGTATTCTAGCTTCATTCTAGATCATTTCCAACCATCATACATGGCCACACAATAGTAATCATATGAAAACAGAAAAAATCATGACTAAATAGAAAATGCACCAAATTCTACCAAAAGTCATGAAACAACACCTAAAATCATCACTTCACCTCACACATATCAATAATTAAGCATTATTGAGTTGCAAGAAAGGTCCCTTAGTTACTCACCTTAACAACCCAAGAACAAGAGCAACTTAGCACCTTAATCCTCCAAACAACTTCACTAATCACCTCACAACCACTCACTTAAGGGTTTTTATGGAGTAAATGCAAGATTAAACGGTTGGTTTGTTGGATTGAGCAAGTTTGGAGCAAGAGATTGGAGAGCTTTTCCTTTCTTTTTTGGAGCAAGAGGTTCGGCCAAGGAAGCTTTAAAATGAGGATGATTTTTGGAAATTTTTACTTAAATTGGTAAAGCAAGAAAGTTGGTCAAAATTGACTAAGTTAAGAATTAACCTCCAAGTGACACTTGTCACTCCATTTAATACATCTCTATCCTTTTGTCTCTCCAATAATAATCCATCTAGGTAACTTCTAATTATCTCTTAACATCTGATAAATTAAACTCGGTATACACAACTTAACCTAATTGGCCGAATTTTATCAAACTTACCGCACTAGCGGGTCCCACGTCCGGTATACGCTCTTAATTTCTCAAAAACTAACCGATACTAGAAAAATCATCTAAAAACTATATTTACTCATAAAAATTATCTAGAAAAGTTTTCTAATAAAGAAAATGCAGAAAAGCGTGCAATTAAATAAAATAAAGTCTAGAAAATAAGAAAATCCACGGGTTCTCACATCAATCACCTACCAAATGTATATTGGATGTTTCTTAGACCTTTGTTTCACAAATGAGTCAGATGGGAGTTGATTTTTTTGGGAAAAGTGTTTGAAAAAGAAAAAGAAAGCGAGAAGGCAGATTTGCCTTGGAACTTTCTTAAATTTTGGTAATTTTATTAACTACTTTCCCTTGTGAATTTTCAAATGAAATTTGATAGAGGAATAGTCCTCCTATAGAAGTTGAATTGTACTAATTTTGGTGTCATTCTAAGACTGTTTTGATATACAAACAGGATACTGAAGTTGCCCTTCCAAATCTGAAAAATGTTCAATCAATCCTCATTTTTAGCTAACTTTGAGCTGCCATATCTTGACGCTCAAAACTCCGATTCTAGTTCCATTGTGTTTAAAACTTTGATTGGAACTCTAATAGTCCTGTGAATTTTAGAGGCTAGTTTACTTTCTGTGAATTTTACCGAATTTCCAAAGTTTGTCGAAAACCAAGGTCGAAACTGTCTTATGGTGCGAGTCAGCCACTTTAATCTGAAATTTAAGTGTTTTCCATTTAGAACCTTAGAAAAGTGTCTTTTAGAAACTTTTAGTACTTTGGAACTTTCCAACTGTACCAAGTTTTCCAATTTTGGACCTACGAAGTGTAAGATATGATTTTTCAAAGATTGCTCCTTAAAACTCAAAATTTTGAACTTGAAGGGAATTGAGTTTTTAGAAACTCTTCACTACCCTTCGATATTGAATGACCGTTTTAGACTTGATTTCTTGAGAGAAAACAATTTTTCCTTACCTTATTTGTCACGGCCCCACCTTCCCCTAAGGCGAACCAGAGGGTTCGGCGGGCCGCCTGCCCGGCTCTCGCCGGGACTCAGTCGTTCACTACATTCCTCAAACAGATTACAAGATAAAACTCAAATATTACATTAAAAATCTCCAATAATTACATCAAAGTCTCCAATAACATGTCATAAGCGAAGCGGAAACAATTCCCAAGTATACATAAAATGATTCCAAATCCAAATTGTACAACATAAAGGCCATCCATTCACGTGAAAGCACAACAAGTCCTGCCTTCGCCTTGAGCCCTGTGGAGGGGAATAAAATATTTTTGGAGTGAGCTAGAAGCTCAGCGAGTAACCAGCAAAATCATTAAGCAAATATAATTCACAATGTTGCATTTCGATGATTTCAATGATGTCATGATTCAGAGATCAAATGTCCGTTTAGTGCTCTCGTGAGCCGGTGAAATCATAGCACTTGAACACCCAACGCTCAAATATTTCATTTAGCATTAACTCACGAACTCACGAAAGTGGGAGCAACATTAGTGCTCCAGATAACCATGAACATGAACCATAAACAAGGTGGAGACATTGGTGTCCAGCACAAGACTTTCCCAGAACTCATTGAAGCCAAATCATGTCATGAATTCACATGCAAGCACGCATGATATGCAATCGAATAATTAATGCAAGAAACATTTCACAGGTACTTTGGAAATAGTTTAGGGTCACTCACCTCCATGGCTCAGAAATCATCCATCAAATATCATTGACTTGCTCAAATCCAAGTCTTAAATCACAAACTCAAAATATCATCCATCAAACCATCTCTTTAGCCATCACAAGTCACTAATTTAGCATAATCAAGAACAAAGAAAGGATGGCTAGACATGATACCTTCAAATATCAAGAAAGGTGATGACTTAGGGATTTTTCTTCCAAAACAACTCCACCAAGAGCTTCAATCTTCCTTAGCTAGCAAGTTTTATGGAGTGATTTGCAATTTAATCGGTTGGAACTCAAGATTTGGACAAAAAATTGAAGTGCAAGATGATGGATTTTCTCTCTCTTTTTCTCTCAAAATTTCGTCCAAGACAAGCTAAAATGGAGAGAAATTGGGTCCAAATTGGTTTTAGTAAAGTTAGAAAAGTCTTGGTCAAAAGTCAAGGTCCAATGGTTTTGTGACAAATGGTCCTTTAGGGTTTTAATCTTATCTTTTTATCTCTCTAATACAAATATCTTAACACATTGTAAAATAATATCACTTAATACAAAATTCCAACAAGTTGTCAAAAATATAATGCATTTACCGCACTTGCGGGTCCCACGTTCAAAAAAACTAACCGATACTAGAAAAATCATTTTAAAACTATCTTTGCTCATAACTTTATCTGGGGAATTTTTCTAATCAAGAAAATGTAGAAAAGGCGGGCGTTTCAAAAATAAACCCTAGAAAATTAGAAAATTTCCGGGTTCTCAAACTCATTTTTTTTCGGGGCGTCACATTATTAAACCCCACTTTTGAGCCTCGATTTTCGAGTAATTAAGGCTCTCTTTCATGAAGTTTTCTTACTTGTTAACTAGGGGTTTACAAGTAATAGTGTGTGATCGTAAATTATTATTTGCTCAGGCACTCAAGGAGACCTTCAACATGATCTCACAGTGGACACCTAAACCCTCATTGGGGCACTACTTTCTTGTTTTTGATTGGTGAGTATCAAGTGCATGTTTTGTTGCAATTATGTGAATTACTCCTTATGGACTGAATAATTGATAACTGCCGAGTCGAGTGTGTACTTTATCGCACTCATTCTCATTTAAATGAATTGAAATTAAATTGCCTGAATTGAATTGGATTACCTGAACTGAATTATATGCTATGGCTGAATATGTCGTTGGAGTGAATCTCCTCGACCTATAACTGAACTGTATACATATCGTTGGAGTGAATCTTCTCGATATACAACTGAACTGGGGAACGCCCAAACTCATTGGCCGATCTTGGACTCGAGCCGGCATGGGCTTGGTCGGGAACCTTGGTGAGCCATGAGATAACTGAAAGCTTGATCTATTTTGAGAGATCTTGCTTGACCTACTCGTGTAGTAGTGCCTTTATAGCAGTTCGGGCCCGGTGCGGTGTATGGTGGACGGAACTGTGAAGTAAGTGGAGTTCTACGGACTTAAAATGCCAACTCGGTTGATGGAGTGTCATAGCGGGAAGGTATTCGATCGAGATTTGGCAAAGCAAGTGGAACTTAGCTCATGAGAGCTACCATATCCTTGAATTGTTTCTGTTTACTTTCTCTACTTGAACTGTCAATGAATTGAATGTTACAGTTTTACCTACTATGTAAGTGATTGGTACTTGAACTATGTCTTTGCATGTGTGTTTCTTGGCCTCAAGAGCAATCGCTCACCCGTAGATTTGTTTTCCTTAACAGGTGGATTGGAAGATTTTGGAAAAGCCGACTAGATTATACTTTTGATTGGAATCTTGGTTGTAAATGTTTAGTCGACTTTTAATGGTTGTATTTTGGGACTTGATGTATCTTTTGAGAACATGATATAAGATTTGGATATTCAGTTCAGGAAGTGACTTTTCTTCATTTTAGACTTGTATTATTTGGTATGTATCGTTAAGTTTGAATTGAATTGTCTTGAGTCCTGGCGAGAGTTGGGCAGGCGTTCCACGGATACCCTTGGGTTCGCCCTTGGGAGAAGTGGGGGCGTCACAATATGCATAGCCAAGGAAGAGCTGGACCCTTCTTGTCACTTTTCTAACCCGATTGCTCCTAGCTTTTCTTCCTTTTTGCAGGTTAATCAAATGGATGTGGAATTGAATGGCTGTTATCCAATTTCAACCAACCTTACTGCCATTCCTTTGTGTGAAGATGTCAACAACACCATTCCAGAATTTTTTATCTCATTGCCTTCGTTTTCCCCTTCTTATTCCGTCCATGTTCCTCTTACACAATTATCTTGAGGTGACAGTTCGAGTGAAGCCTCCATATCTCCACATCAGATTTTGTGTTATGCAAGCGTGATTGCGATTGAAGCCATTGGATTGTGGGACGATGTTCTGCACTAATTTGAGGATCCATATTGTGACGACCCCACCTCCCCCTAGGGCATACCCTAGGGTTTAGCGAGTCGTCTGCCCAACTCTCGCCATGACTCACTCATGTTTAACTCGAGAAAAGAACTTACAACCATAGAAAAGAAATAAAACAATGATTCCAAGCTTAACATAGACATTGATGCTCAAATCTAGCTACAAGGCTTATACACGCCCAAATATATCAAGGTGTTTACAATCCAGGTGCAATCAACCCTAGTCGAGCACTAGCGCGAGTACAATTGCAAAATCCAAAAAAACTAGACTATGTTAGCCTATACAAGTCTCACGTCTCGCTCGTACCCCCTGTAAGGAAAACAAAACTAAAGAAATGAGTTAAAAGCCACCTTACGCCCTAGGGGGAGGTGGGGTCATCTCAGCTGGTATCAGAGCTACTTCGCGTGGTCTCTGTGTGATACCCCAACTTTTAGGATATTATGGTTTCTCTATTTTATTTCTGTTTTAATACATTGTTTTGTTTTAAAGATTAGAAACCCTACTTGTACTCAAAATCCTAGTTTTACTTGTGATTAACAGGTTTTCTTAAATCTCTCATATTTTAGTCGAAACCCTAATTTTAATCTATGGAATTGTAAAATCCCTTATATTTTTCTTAAAATTCCCTTTTATTTGGCATTTATTACTTTTTAAAAGCCTTACTACTCATTCACTCCACAATAAATGCAAACAAATATAGAATCAAGGGTTTTTTCGTTTGTTTTCTTGTTAGCGTAAATTAGGGTTTTTACGTCTTTTCGTAGTGTGATTACTCAGTACGGAGTGTGTACTACATTTGGTAGTTAAGAGTGAGTTTTAGATTAAGAAAAATGTGTGATTAGAAGTGTTAATAATAAGTGAGTGAATCATGAGTGAAAACACTAGTACGGGCAAGTTAAGGAAAAACGGCTTGAACCGACTCACGCCGTTTGTATCGGTCGAAGGCACCGCTTGACTAATACTTTCTTCTCCTAATTTTCTTATTTTTCTTTCATTTATCCTTCCCTAATAATTATCCTAGTGTGGCTGAAATTGTTGACCAAACAAAAGGGATAGACTAAGACTTGATTAAGACTAAGCTATTATTTTTCTCTTATTGACAATGACAAGCCGCAAAGTTTGACTAAGACTTGATCAAAACTAAGTTATCATTCCATCACCATTTTTTCTCCATTTATTGCTTGTCTTGGCCGAATGTTGCAAGGAGAAAAAGAGAGATATTTTGGTCTAATTTTGGACATTATTCCTTGCCTTCACAAGTGTCAAATTAATTACCTCATTTTTTACCAAGACTTCTTTGGTCTTTATCTTAGAATTTTGGACTAAAACTCCCCTCATTGTTTGTTTCTCTTGGCCGAACCTCCTCTCAAGAGAAAGGAGAGAGAAAACTCCATTTACAACCCAAAAACCTTGCTTGATATTTGAGTTTTATCCCAACCTTCCAAAACAATCCATAAAAAACTGATTTTGAAGTAGGAGAAGGAGCTTTGGTGGAGAGTTTTTAGAGGAAGAAACTTTTGGTAGAGTACTTGGGAAAGAAATCTCTTGAGTTGTGGTTATCTTGGGGTTTTGAGGTAAAATTTCTAGAAAACATCTCTTTTTACTTGACTCTTGAGATTCATTCAAGATAAGGTATGATTAAGGCTAAAAGAAGCATGGTTATGAAAGATTTTATGGTTTTGGCTAGGGTAGCATATAGTTTCCAACTTTAATGTTCAATTTCAAGCCTTGATATGCATTTTCCAACCATGAGATGAACTTGATAGTTTTGATATGAGATGCTTTAACTTTGATGTGAACTTTTAAGCTTTGGTATATGATTTTCTAGCTTTGGTTGAAATTTCCAGCTTTAGTTCTAGAATTCCAGCTTTAGTAGAGAAAGTTCTAGCATGGATAGTGATGACTCTGCCCTGTTCTGACCTGCTTAGTTCGTCTATGTTAGAGGCCGAATTAGGCTTAGGTCAAAACATGAAAGTTGTAAGAAATGGTGTTTTATATCTGCCTATAAAATTTCAACTCCATCCGAGAACTGTATCATGTGAAATGACCGAAATACCCCTGACTACCAAAAGCTTCATTTTGCGGACAGTTTTGTGATTTCACATTTTTGGCTTCATTTTTCACTTTGATCCATATCAAACCAGTCTTTGGCCAAAACACAAAGTTTTAGTCCTATGTTTCAACTTTCCAACGCAACTGAAAACACCTCAAACGGAGTTGTGTAGCCTGAGTTATTGTCATTTGAATTCAGTACTGACAATCGTACTGACAAGGACATTTTGGTTCTGTCATCTGTAATTTCGACCTAGATCACTTGTGAACTGGGTTGAGTTGTCTTCATGAAAGTTGTAACCCTTTGTCTTAACTTCAAAACGGTATAAATTGTACCCAATCCGATAAGTGTAGCGTCGGTTGTGACCAAAACGCTAAGGGACGTCAAATCTGCTGTTTAGTTTTGCCTTCAAAACTTGATTTCCGATTGGATTATTATATTTGTGTTGTACTTGGATGATTGTGGAGCCTAATTGAAGGGCTCTGTTGGTGACATTGTTTGTGTGTGTTTTGGGGGCTGAAATGAGAAAAACAATGAAGCCATAAATAGCTGGAAAATAGGTAAACCCAAATTTTCACTCGAAGGTTAGGTAGATATACTCACGACTTGAGTAAGGGTTTAAGGACGAATCGAACTTGAATCGTCTAGGGTATTCAAGTCTTGTTTCATAGAGGTCTATAAGTTAGCATTCGACCGAAACTTGTACCCTTGAAAAAATGAAATTTATGACTAATAGAAATACGTTTTCTTCATTTCTTCGACTCAAATGGTATTTCAAAGTATAATTGCTTCAAAGTTTCAAAGTTTTAAGAGCAAGCATGAATTTTTTGGAATTTGATAAGTATCTTGAATACTACTTAAACGAGTTGCATTTACTTGATTTTCTTGAAGCGAAACTCCTATGTTTCGAACTCTAGAGAGTTTCACATTTGTAAATGATATATTATCGCAGATTTGGATGCCAACCAAGGAGTTGGACCTGAACGTGACTTTTGAGAGGCACTAGACCTTTGGTGAGTGCTTCCAAATACCTGATTGAACTGGATACTTATTTTCAATACTTGACCAATGTGATTTAATGATATGTAATTTGTTTGATCGGGTAAGAGTGTACTTTATCGCACTTGCCCTAATATGATATATACTTGTTTATTATTGCAATTGACTTGATATACTTGTACTTGACTTGTAAGTGCTGAGTAGCAGCATGTACCACACTCAATGTGAGTGGGAGGTGCCTCTCATTCCCATCTCCGTACTTTTATTTTAATTCAGTCGATTGGAGATGATATCTCATCGACTTCTTGGGGACCCAAACCCCACTGGCTAGTTAATCGAATCGAGCCGGCAAGGGCTTGGTCGATTAGATAACGAACCATGGGTATCTAGTGTTGTCGAGTGGAGTGTTATCTCCTCGACTAATCGGTATACTCCAGTATTACCACCAGTGTTTATCTTGGAGTTCGGGCCCGGTAACGGGTTGGATGGTGGATGGAGAGTAGTTTAAGTGGTGCTCTACTGGATTGGTTACTTACTTGAAAGTTGACGGAGTGTCAACTATTACTTGATCAAGCTCTGGTGATGCAATGGGAATTTGGCTCCTGAAAGCCATCCGTATCCTTATACTTTGAAATGATTAGTATTTATCATGTTATTGTTTCGTTTTAAAGGAAAACTTTACACTCGCTCATTTTGAGATTTGCTACTTGAAGTGTTATTACTCACTTTTATGAACTTTTCATACTCATTACTTTGCTACGTGATACTTGCACTTTTAAATAATGGTCAACTTGCTATTTGGAATCTCACTGGGCTTTTAACTCATTCTACGTCATTTGTTTTCCTTACAGGGAGTACGAGCGAGGCGTGAGACGTGTACAGACTAGCGTAGTCTAGTTTTTGAAAATTTGAATTTGTACTCACGCTAGCACCCGATTAGGAACTATTTTGCTGTGTAGAAGTTTTGTATTTGGATTTGAGCATCAATGTATATATTAAGTTGAAGTGGATGTATTATTTATTTTCTATGGATGTACGCTATTTTTCTTGAGCTATGAGTGAGTGAGTCCTGGCGAGAGTTGGGCAGGCGACCCACCGAACCCTGGCGTACGCCCTAGGGGGAGGTGGGGCCGTCACACTCTGTGCGGGGTGAGCTGGGCAGGCGACTCGCTAAACCCTAGGGTACGCCCTAGGGGGAGGTGGGGTCGTCACACATACCTCATTGATACACAAGCCTTAAAGCTGGTCCGTGAGCTTCAAGGTACTACAACAGGTCCTTTTCAGCGTCGCACATGGTGGTCCTTGTATTGGATGCAACCCTTGAACGTGATCATTGACAGGTTGTCCCAATGACATATAACTCATTTTGTGACCCTTCATGCTTCGATTTGTGGGCAAATCACCTTTAAGATTAGGGGAATGATACGAGACTAGCTGGTGTTAAAGTTTATCAAATCCGCTTAAATCAAGCTAGAGTCGTTTCATTGTGTCTTGGCCGAATGGTCTCATTTATGAGTTGTTTGTCGCTTATTTCCATTGTTTTATGTCGTTTGGTTAATTTCGAAATTTGAGTTTGGTCATCTTAGTCAATTAGTTAATAAAAGGGCTCAAGGTCATGTTGACCAGAGTTAGTAGCCAAATTGGAGTTCATTCATAGAAGTTAATTGGTGTTAGAGTTAAGTTTCTTACTTTTTAGTTGGATTAGGAGTTTGGTCTTGTAAAAGGCTATAAAAAGCCTTTGCTTTAACGTTTTAGGGGTCATTGAATAAAATTAAGAAATTTTCCAGATCTCTTTTGTTAATGAAAGAGTTCTTCTTGGCTTGTGAAACCACTATTGAACATCTTAGAGTTGCCCTAAGGTGATTCGTCAACTTATCAATCAAGTAGTCACCTTGATTGTGGCATTGTCCTATCCGTTGTAATCTTTCTTGTGCGGTCCAAGATAGATTACGAACTCCATCACCAAACATTGATTCCTAACCTAGATTCGGGTTTGTGGTTCACGTTCTTGATTCGTTTTGCTGCTTCAAGAATCGTATCAAAGAATAGGAGCAATTGAAAAAGATAAAGGAAGTTGAAAGCTATCGGACGCTTGTGAAGATAACACCGGACGTCCGATAATCAATACAGAACTTTGGATGCATGAAGAACTCTATCACCGGACGTTCGAAAGAAGTAAAAAATTCCTTCTAGCTCACTGTCTGCTTTCGGACGCTAGCATTAGAGGTACCGAACGTCCGAAAGAATTGAAGAAGATTTTTTAAACTCTCTGCCTGCTTTCGGACGCAAGTTTCTGAAGTACCGGACGTCCGATACTCCCAACTGCTAGTTGACTCTTCAGCTGCCTTCTATCCATTGAAAGTATTAATGAAGCACTTTTTTGTCTCATATAAATAGTACAGGGTCAGAAATTGAAAAGTACTTTGTACACTGAGAATACGAAAGATCAAAAGTAGTTTTAGTGAGAAAACACTCTACAATAAAGATTTGTATTCTTTGTGGTGTAAAATTCGTGTAAACTTTTCTTGTGTGAGAAAAATACTTCAATAGTGTAGCTTTGTGAGGGTTATCCTGAGTGATTGTAAAACTTCCTAACTTGACCGAGTGTTGCTTGGGGCAAGGAGGAAGTGAGCGTTTCTTTGTACACAAAGATTGGTTGTATTTCATCAACTTGAAGAAACTTGTTCTATAAAGTGATTTTTAAGTTCAGGAGGAGCTTGGTAGTCAAATTGGTTTGCTATTCTTCCCTTTCTATTTACTATCCTGTGAACCTTAATTGCTCATCTCTTTCCCTCTCAAGTGACATTGTTCTCTTACTAGTTGTTTCATTGAGTGATCACCTAGAAAAGAAGGTAAATTTTACATTGAACAAAAAAAGCGTCCTTTAACTTGATTAGTTTTTAAATAATCTAATTCACCCCCCTCTTAGGTTGTTTTCGATCCTAACAATTGGTATCAGAACTTGGCCTTCTAGAGATTAAGCTCAAGTGGCTTAGGAGTAAATATGACAACCAACAATGCCATGTTTTTTGAAGGACAATCTGTCACTAGACCTCCAATGTTTAATGGGTCGAATTATGTGAGTTGGAAGGAAAGAATGATTATATTCTTGCAATTAATTGATATTGAATTGTGATTTATTGTTAATGAAGGTCCATATGATGCCTCTATAATTGATGAAGATACTCATAGATCAAGACCAAAAATCAGAAATGAATTAACTAGTGATGATAGAGCCCACCTCACCTTAAATGCGAAAGTTATGAAATATAGTGCTTTAGACTCAAATAAATCTATTAGGGTCAAAGGCTGCAAGTCAACTAAGAAAATTTGGGATAAACTGAGAAAAATTTATGAAGGTAGTGAAAATGTTATAGAACAAAAGAAGTCTATCTTGGTTACTAAGTATGAGTCATTTAAGATGGAACCTGATGAAAATATTGATAAAATATATTGTAGATTCAATGATCTTATTAAGAATTTAGAGATTCTTGAAAAGGAATACTCCTTAGGAGAGAAAAAAAGAAAAATCTTGAATGCCTTGTCCAAAGGTTGGGAGAGTAAGGTGACTGCTATTGAAGAGGCTAAAGATTTGAATTCTATGCCTATTGAATCTCTTATTAATTCTTTAACCTCTTATGAGCTGAAACTTAAAATTAAGGTACAAGAAGAAAAAGATGCAAAGGTAAGAAGGAACATTGCTCTAAAAGCATCTCAAAATAAAGATGACTCGATTTCTTTGGATGGAGAAGATATGGATGTTGATGACAATGATCTTGCTCTCATCACAAAAAACTTCAAGAGAATCCTCAACAAAAGGAGATTTAGAAAAGGAAGAAACGAAGGAAAGCAAGAGTCCAACAAAAAATAAACTGACAAATAATGCCGCCAATTTGGACACTTCATGAGTGAGTACCCAATGAAGAAGAAGAAAGAAGGAAAAGTTGAACGAAAATCAAAATTCAACAACTTTCAAATCACGTGAAATGAATGCAACTTAGATGATGACGTTGAAGAGGAAGAGGAATCTGCTCAAATGGCTTTCATGGCCATTGGTGATGATGAGGTAACAACTTGCAACTCTCAACTTGTTAGTGATGATGAAACTGAAGATGATCTTGAATCCTTCATTGAGAGACTGCATAATAGTTTGAAAAAATCTTATGTTAGAAACAAGAAATTAAATCAAAAAATTAGCTTTCTTCTTGAGGACAATGTAAATCTTTTTCAACAAAATAAAAAGTTGAAAACTGAGAATGACTACTCCAAAAAGGGTGAGACTGATCTTCATATTGAGATTGATAGAAAAACAAGGCTTTGTGAAATATTTAAAAAGGAACAAGGTGATTTGAAAAGAAAAATGGACAATCTAAATGTGTTGATCCAACAAAAAAAATAAAGCTGTTTTCAAAAAAATAGTTCAAAACCTCATCTTGGCATTCATGAGAAAAAGTTAAATTCTAGTGCAAATGAATTTACTATTTATAAGAAAAGGCAAGTAACATTTGTTAAACTTGTCCATACAAGCAACTAGATGACTACGTGTAGTTTTTGTTGTCAAATAGGTCACATGAAAAGTAATTACTATGCGAGGAAGAACATGAGAAAAGGCATGAAATGCATGTGGATAGTTAGATATGATGCTAATTCTCGAGAACCCAAAAATTAAAGGGTACCAACTATTATTTCTTGAAGTCTTGTGTAGGTGAATTTGGTGAATATCATTAAGGAGTCAAAATGGTTCATAAATAGTGGATATTCAAGACATATGACTGGTGATCCATCACAATTCATCAATTTCAAACCAAAATCAAGTGGCAAAGTGACATTTGGAAATGATATGAAGGCCAAAACAATTGGAGTAGGAGATGTTGGTATGAATGGTCAGACTTTTGTTCGTAATGTTCTTTTGGTTGATAATTTGAGTTATAACTTGCTAAGTATTAGTCAATTATGTGATAGAGATTTGTTTGTCTTATTTAAGAAGCATGAGTGTTTGGTTTTTGATTCAAAATTTAATATCATTTTCAAAGGAAAAAGATTCAATGACATTTATGTTGTGATTCTTGAAAACATTAATTTCTCCAACCTTCAATGTCTTAAAGTTTCAAATGAAGACCCTTGGTTGTGACATAGAAGACTTTGTCATTTCAACATGGGCTTGTTAAAAGAAATTTTCAAAAAGGATCTTATTAGAGGTTTGCCAAAATTAAGTTTGAGAAAGACAAAATTTGTGATGCATGTCAATTTGGAAAACAAATCAAAGTCTTTTTTAAACCTAAAAAGTGTGTTTCTACTGCAAGACCTTTGGAGTTTTTACATCTTGATTTGTTCGGTTCTACACAAATTGCTAGATTGGGTGGTAAGAAATATTGTATAGTCATTGTTGATGATTATTCTAGATACACTTGGGTGGTTTTTCTTGCTCACAAAAATGATACCTTTAAAAATTTTGTTTCCCTATTTGCTAAATTTTAAAATCTGTTTGGTTTGAATATTATTAAAATTAGAAGTGACAATGTTTCGGAATTTAAATTTTGTGACTTTCCGAAATTTTGTGCCACAATGGAATTACACATGAATTTTTAATTGCAAGAACCCCTCAACAAAATCGTGTTGTTGAAAGAAAGAATAGAACTCTTCAAGAAGCCACAAGAACCATGTTAAGTGAATGCAACTTACCAAAATATTTTTGAGTCAAAACCGTAAATACGGCTTGCTATGTAATGAATAGAGTGCTTTTGAGACCAATTTTGAACAAAGTCTCTTATGAGTTAATTTTTGGTAAAAAGCCAATTGTTGGATATTTCAAAGTTTTTGGTTGCAAATGTTTTATTTTAAATATCCAGGAATATCTTGAAAAATTTGATAAGAAATCCGATGAAAGTATTTTCTTGGGTTATTGTGAAAACAAAAGAGAATATAGGGTCTATAATAGAAGGACTCTTGTCATAGAAGAAACAATACATGTTACATTTGATGAATCTAATAATGATATTTTCAAGAGTTGTTGTGAAGATGATGATGTAGGTGTTCAAAAAGGATTCAAGAAGCTCACGATTCACGATCAAGACAATGCTCCATTAGAATTCCTCATTCAAAGGAAGATAATCCTCTAGAGAATCAAGCATTTGAAGGAAATGACAAAGATGTTGGTACACCTAGGGATCTTCCAAAAGTTTGAAAGTTTGCTCAAAATCATCCCAAGGAACTTATTATTGGTGATCCATCCGAAAAGGTAAGAACTTGTTCCTCATTTAAACAATTAATGGATAACTTTGATTTAGTCTCGCATTGTGAGCTTAAAAATGTTGTTGATGTTTTGAAATATGAAAACTGGATTTTAGCCTTACAAGAGGAACTAAATCAATTTGAAAGAAATAAAATTTGGACACTAGTTGAAAAGCCTCAAAATCATCCTATTATTGGCACAAAATGGGTCTTTAGAAATAAAATAAATGACAAAGGTGATGTTGTGAGAAATAAGGCAAGACTTGTGGCTAAAGGATATGCTCAAGAAGAAGAAATTAATTTTGATGAAACATTTACTCCCGTAACTAGACTAGAATCAATTAGGATATTTTTGACATTTACATGTTTCAAGAGTTTTAAATTATTTCAAATGGATGTTAAAAGTGCCTTCTTAAATGGTTTTATTGATTAAGAGATTTATGTTGACCAACCTCCCGGTTTTGAAAATGAAATATATCCAAATCATGTATTTAAATTTTCAAAAACTTTGTATGCATTAAAACAATCTCCAAGAGCATGGTATGAACGTTTAAGTGATTTTTTAGTTGAGAATAGTTTTAAAAGGGGTATTTTGGATACCACTCTTTTCACTAAACAAAGTTCCAATGATCTTTTAATCGTACAAATATATGTGGATGATATTATCTTTGGTGCTACTAATGAGTGTTTGTGCAAGGATTTTTTCATTAATATGCAAAATGAGTTTAAAATGAGCATGATGGGAGAGTGGAATTTTTTCCTTGGGCTCCAAGTGGTTCAAACCCAAAAAGGTACATTTATCAATCAAGCTAAGTATACAAAGGAACTTCTCAAAAGATTCAGAATGGAGGATTCAAAGCATGTTGGAACACCTATGTGTACATTTACCAAGCTTGACAAAAGATGAAGAAGGTATGAAAATTGATGAGAAGAAGTATAGAGATATGATTGGTAATTTACTTTTTTTAACCTTAAGTAGACCTGATATTATGTTTGTTGTTTGCTTGTGCGCTCATACCTAATCTTGTCCAAAAGAATCTCACTTAATTGCTGTTAAAAAAATCTTTAGATATTATGGTCTTTGGTATCCAAAATGTCATGAATTTGGCTTATGTGATTTTTCGGATGCTGATTTTGGTGGATGTAGGATAGATAGAAAAAGTACTAGTGGTACATGTCACTTTCTTGGTAATTGTTTAGTATCATGGTTTAGCAAGAAACAAAATGCTATCTCTTTATCTATGATGGAAGCGGAATATGTAGCCTCCGGTGCATGTTATACTCAATTATTGTGGATGAAAAATACCTTGAATGACTTTGGTCTGGTGTATGATTGTGTGCCTATGTATTGTGATAACACAAGTGCCATAAATTTGACAAAAAATCCCATTGAACATTCTAGGACAAAGCATATAGACATAAAGCATCATTTCATTTGTGATCTTGTCTAAAATGGTGAAATTTGTATACAATATATTTGTTCAAAAGATCAAATTACTGATATTCTTACAAAAGTCTTACCTCTGAATCAGTTTACATTTTTTAGAACAAAATTGGGCGTTTTGGAAAAGAATTCTTAAAATTTCTCTGGTCAAGATTTATCGGACGTCCGATACCAGATGAATGGACGTCCGACAGTGTTCTGAGCCATTGTCCAGAAAAGTTTTGCGTCAGATGGTTGTGTCGGATGAGTCTCTTCGTTCGGCTGTCCGACACTCAAAAAGGGCGTGTTATAAAGAAGCTTTCTCCTTCATTTAGTTAAAATGTAACCGTTGTCTCGGACGCACCGCTTCACTTTCCTCCACTTTTAAAAATTCAAATTCGTTTCTTCTCAGAACATATTTCAAAAAATTGGCTTCACAAATGACCTCACTGCCTCTTTGCAAACTGATCACCGTTCAAACTCTTTTCTAACTGTCAAAAACTTGACTGATCCCAAATTTCTTTAGAAACCCTAACTTCACAAAACTCACCCACTCTTGACAGATTCAGCATTCATTCTAGTCTAAATAGCCATATTAGTCCATCTCATCTGCATTCTCATCATATTCTCTAAGAAAATTATCTCACATTTCATCATGGTTCGATTGCAAGGAGGACCTTCAGGCACCAGACGCACAACTTAGCTTAGAAATGAATAAACTGTGGTGCCATCACTAAGCAAATCGACTCGTGGGTCTACAAAACGCACTGAAAAAAGAAAATGCACTGATCAGACTGAGCAACAACCCACCACATTGCCCAGATTCATTAATGATGATGTCAAAGACAAGTTTGAATGGATTTCACAGAACCATCATTCCCTCTGAATTTCGTAAGCTTCATCTAAAGCCAGTTCTTAAGATTTTTGAATTCCAAAAATGGTTTCACATTCTGTCGATGCCCAACACATATTACCCTAAAATGCTTTATCAGTTCTTTGTAATCTTAGGAAGGGCAGTTCCTATACTGAAATTGTCTCTCATGTTAATGGCATTAACATTCTTCTTACACCTGATGTTGTCAATATAGTTTTGAAAACCAAAATTGAAGATGGCTGTAGGAGTAAAATTGCAAACTTTTTCTCTTATGAAGAATATCCGACTACTTATTACCATTTTATATCTTGCAAAACTGATGGCCTACTTTCAAAATCACTTTAACGCACTTGTTGAGGCCAAATTGAAGGATCTCAATTCTCAAAATCTGATCATTTTCACAATCATTTCAAACCTGTTCGTTCCTACTGACGGTCATAGGATTGATGCCAATAAAATGGAGCTTTATCCGTTTTACTGTTTTGTTGAGAAAGTCAGAATTGATTTTGGCTTTGTCATGTGTAAATTCTTGCTCAAACAGAGCACTAATAGCCATAGGAAACTCTCTTATGGAAAGTTTTTAACTCCAATCTTTGCCCATTTCAAAATTTTCTTCACTGGGGTCTCTCCAAAAGAATCTTCATCATTTATTTTCACTAAAGCTTATTTTGAGAGAAAGAGTATTAGGTTCTTTGATGGTCATTGATGTTATAAGGAATCTGTCTTGGAGTCTAGAACCAAGAGTTGTCATGAGGCCTCAGTCACTCCTAGACCTTCTAAACAACCTCCTGTCACTTCACCCTTTTCTATTCATTCTCGAAGATCCTCTACTCAACCCTCATCATCCAATCATGAAGTTATTTGCCTACTTGAGGAACTCAAGTAACATGTTCTTCTCCTTGAAGATGGTCTAATGATGACCATGATACCTGAGCAGCAAGCTACTTTCTTGGATAAGAGAAATCTGCTTGCGCCTCCTGTCCCACAAGAGGATGAACACATACATCAAAAGGAGCCAGCACTGAATCAACTCCTGTCCCACAAGAGAAAGAACCACATACTGAGTCCACTCCTCCCATAGCTGAAGTCCATGCCTCAAACTCTCAGCTTACTCCTCATGATCCCTCGACTTCAAACAAAGGCAAGGCTCCAGCTACTGAGACTAGTGAAGCAGATGACGAAGAAACTGAAAATGAATTGGATCCCTCTCAGTTTCATCTTGCAAGAAGAAGGCCTGGATCATCTAAATTCATGATTTAGGCACTCTAGGAGCATTTGCACTTCATATTAGGATGCATTCTCTTAATCTTTTGTATTTTCTCTTTTGATGTTTCTAGTGCTCTGTATTGATGGATCTCTCTGGTGTTTTGGTATGATTTCTAGTATGGATCTTGGTTAATATTGATGGATTCTAGTTGAAAGACTAATGTATTTTGGTTGATATTTCTCTGTTTGGTATTTCTTTTAGTATTAATTCTCTGTTTTTAGCTGATATTGGTTACTGAATCTTGATGTTATGACTGCTATGTAATGGTGTAATGGGTTGCTGAACTCTGGCTGATATTGGTTGCTAAACTTTACTCTCTCATCTTATGATGACAAAAGGGGGAGAAATGGATGCTATGTGTAAAGGGGAGTTATTCTGAGATTATGAGTTTGGCACTTAAAAGTTTTGGATGCGATGAGTGAGAGGGAGCTTATGCTCATTTTTTCTTTCCATCCATTGTTTTGTCATCATCAAAAGGGAGAGATTGTTAATCTTGGTCCTTATCTTTTGATGTTTACAAAACAATTGAATGATACTAATAATCTCTTAAAAAAGAAATCCTTTCAGATATGAAACAACCTGATTCAAAAAACAAGAGCAATTGAAAGAGATAAAGGAAGTTGAAAGCTGTCGGACGCTCGTGAAGGCAACACCAGACGTCCGATAATCAATACAGAACTTCAGACGCATGAAGAACTCTATCACCGGACGTCCGAAAGAATTAAGAAATTCCTTCTAGCTCACTGTTTGCTTTCAGACGCTAGTATTAGAAGTACCGGACGTCCGAAAGAATTGAAGAAGATTTTTCAAAATCTCTGCCTGCATTCAGATGCAAGTTTCAAAAGTACCGGATGTCCGATACTCCCAACGGCTAGTTGACTCTTCAGCTGCCTTCTATCTGTTGGAAGTATTAATGAAGCACTTTTTTTGTCTCATATAAATAGTACATGGTCAGAAACTTGAAAAGTACTTTTGCACACTAAGAATACGAAAGATCAAGAGTAGTTTTAGTGAGAAAATACTCTACAAGAAAGATTTGTACTCTTTGTGGTGTAAGATTCGTGTAAGCTTTTCTTGTGTGATAAAAATACTTCAATAGTGTAGTTTTGTAAGAGTTATCCTGAGTGATTGTAAAACTTCCTAACTTGACCGAGTGTTGCTTGGGGCAAGGAGGAAGTGAGCCTTCCTTTGTACACAAAGATTGGTTGTATTTCATCAACTTGAAGAAGTTTGTTCTATAAAGTGATTTTCAAACTCAAGAGGAGCTTGGTAGTCAAATTGGTTTGCTATTCTTCCCTTTCTATTTACTATCCTGTGAATTTTAATTGCTTATCTCTTCCCCTCTCAAGTGATATTCTTCTCTTACTAGTTGTTTCACTGAGTGATCATCTAGAAAAGAAGGTAAATTTCACATTGAACAAAAAAAGTGTCCTTTAACTTGATTAGTTTTTAAATAACCTAATTCACCCCCCTTTTAGGTTGTTTTCGATCCTAACAAGATCAAAGTCTTGTCAAGTACCTTGAGCCAAAATATGTCAAAATCACTATACAAATTCTAGCAATAAAGGTAAAATTCTCTCTCGCCCTCTGGGCCAACCCTAGCAAAATTTCCAGCAAAAACTTGACAACTTTCCCTCCAAAATCCTAACTTTTCTTACTTAGATTCGTGGAAAAAATCTAATATAACGTATCTAACATAAAAGAAGGCAAGTAACATGCAATTTTAGGCAAGAACCACACCAAGAATCCATATAATAAAAATTCAACATCTAAACAATCTAAAGAATAAGATTTACTTCATCAAAACTTTTTGTTAAAAGCTCATACCTATGAAAATCAAAATATTAGCAAGCATCTTGAGTAAAATATGTCAAAACTATCCTAAACTTCCAACTCAAATAAGAATTTTCAGCAACTTGTCCTTAAATTTCTTTCTCTAAATTCAAATTTCAACATTATCTTCATGGTAAAAACACAGTAAATCATAACTATATGTCAAGAGGCATTTGGCTCATATTATTAACAAAGAAATTCCTCAAAAGTTCACTAATAGAAACTCTAAACTAAGCTATATACCTTATGCACCAAAACTGAAAATTTAGAGCATAACTTGAAAAACATGAGATCCTCCCTAAAATCCTTCCTTTTCATCAAAAGTGCACATATATAAATCTCTAAACTAAACTAAATAGATTACACACCAAAGTTGAAATTTGCAATATAATTTGACAAAAATATGAAATCGTCCATAAAGATCATTCTTTTAGTTTCTATAACATTCATATCTCAATTAAACTCAAAGATAAGGGAAAAAAAACTAGGGTTTCTAGCAAAGTTCACCTTCTTACCTCCAAACCCAAGCATGGCAAGCAAATCAAGAAAGATGCAAGACTTTTTTCCTCCAAGAACTCCTCCAATAGCTTCCTTCCAAGCTTGACTCAAGGATTTACGGAATAGATTAAGGTTTCCCTCTTGTTTTCTCACCAAATAGACAAGTAATCAAGGCTTGAAATTTGGTGTTTTTCTCCCTCTTTTTCTCCTCAAAATTTTGTCCAAGGCCACCTAAAAGAAGATGAAATGTGAATGAAATGAAAAGAATCAAACTTGGTCTTGGTCAAGGTTTCATGGATGCTTGACATGTGGCAACACAAGATGTAATCCTTATCTAGTTGTCTTTAAATCACTAAAATATCTAACTCATCTCTAATTATCTCTTGACACCTTGTAGCGCAATAACCCTTTTGCACAAAACTCTCTCTTGTCCAGCCAATTTATTGCACACACCTCACTAGTTGGTCACAATAGCATAATGCACTCAACATGCACGAAGTTAAATAAGACAATAGGATAAAATCATGGCTCAACCAGTAAAGTAACCAAGAATTTAAGGCAAGTAAGTTAAACTAACAAAAACAGAGAAAACGAATTTTCGGGTCCTTACATCTATCTTCATCCAACCACCATAACGACCGGTGCCTTCTTCTCATCTTCATTGTCTTTATTATCACCACATGTGTTCATTAATTATAAAGTGATGCAATTATAGGTTTAGGATTTTGTGGCTATACTTGTATGATTAGGGTCCTTGCAAAACTATATCTATATTCTACAAGAACTGAGGGTATTCAGTATAGATGGAAGAGTTGGTATTAGCAAGAGGAAAGTGGTAATGAAATTGCTGAGACAACACTATCGATGAGAGATGATGGATACTAATCGTAGGATGTGAGACAAGAAATAGAGAATAGGAACAAGAAAATTTTACCAAAATTTTATCACTATTCATGGTCTAATTTGCTACTATATAGCTATTTTTGGCTAAATCAAATATAAAAATTGTGATTTATACAGAAAACAGAGTTTGGGTTTCAAATTACGGACCAAATTTCATCACCAACAATAGTAGCTAGTAGAGACGGCATAGTTTCCACTCTACTACTGTAGATAGCGAGATTGATACTGTTCAGACTAGGTTTGGTTGTTTGAGAAGAAGACAAATTTCATAAATTTTACTTTAACTCATAAAGTTTTTTAATGTAATTTTAGAAATTTCATTTTGACCCTCTATAATTTTGATAAATCCACAATATGTTTATTGTTAAGAAAAGAAAATAAAACAAATGAGGAATAAACAATAAGGTAGCATAGACATTTTTAGTATACTTGTTAATTTGGATGGTTTCCATCCATGTTCTAGTTTAATTTAAAGTACAAGCAAATTCTCTATAGGTTTTTGAACCATTAGGGGATTAATTGACTTTTACTAAAACTAGATTGGGTTTTGAACAATTAGGTAATTTCGAAAGCAAGGGTACTTAGGAACCCAAAATCTTAGAAACTATTAATGTTACTTTTACTTTCTTTTGTTTTATACATAGATTATGTGTGTGTGTGTGTATTGCGGAGTATTATTATTTACTTACACTATTATTGCTCTACATAATAAAAGATTTCAAGAAGTGTTGGTAAGTTGATTAATTTTCTTTGTGGGATCAAAAACGTGAATCCTTCCTATACTGTTGTACGACCTATGTACTTACAAAAGGAGAAGTAGAATTTAGATAAACTTCACATCAAAAATTTTTCATCTTTTAATAAGTTTCATAACCTATTTGACTACGCAAATGATTCCTAATAATGTTCACAGTTGAAAAAACTATCTTCACATTAGCTATAGCAATAGGCATTACCAAAACCAACTTAATAAACATATAATCTAAAGGATATACAAGATTTCTTTTGTCTCTACCACCTTTGTGATATGATCAATAGTTCTCCTAAATTTTGAAAATTTATTTGTTGATTTCAAGTCTAAAATAGGAGTATCCAGTTCATTATCAACAGTAAAAATTCCCAATTTAAAGAACTTACAAGGATAAACTTATGGAAAATTGATGAAATTTTCTTAAATAAATAATGAAAATGAATCACTTGAATTTAGACAAAAGTAATGCATAGTAGCAATTCTTTAGTTATGTTGATTTGTTAAAAATTGGTTTGATAAACAAAAAATTGGATTGAGATACAGTATTGAGAAAGATGTTACTTTTTATTTATGTTACTATTTGTATAGACAGAATATATAGAAGCAAGGTGGTGGTGATAGTTTTGATTGGAAGGATCTACAATTTGAAAAAAAATATAGATTTAATGTTCATATTTGTGATTTTACTAGTTCTCACGATCTAACTAAGAGAAAATGTCCAAAAATTGATTAAAAAATCAACACATTGAAGTTGTACTTTCTAGGCATTATAATAGGACAAAATTGGATTATAAAACTCATTTTTCATATTTAATGTATTGCGCTAAACTTCTACTACATTTGGCTTTTTGCAAGTATTATGAATTTAATATTTCTAATAATCAAGGATACAAAAAATTGGATTGAGATATAGTATTGAGAAAGATGTTACTTTTTATTTATGTTACTATTTGTATAGACAGAATATATAGAAGCAAGGTGGTGGTGATAGTTTTGATTGGAAGGATTTACAATTTGAAAAAAAAAATAGATTTAATGTTCATATTTGTGATTTTACTAGTTCTCACGATCTAACTAGGAGAAAATGTCCAAAAATTGATAAACAAATCAACACATTGAAGTTGTACTTTCTAGGCATTATAATAAGACAAAATTGGATTATAAAACTCATTTTTCAAATTTAATGTATTGCGCTAAACTTCTACTACATTTGGCTTTTTGCAAGTATTATGAATTTAATATTTCTAATAATCAAGGATACAAAAAATTGGATTGAGATATAGTATTGAGAAAGATGTTACTTTTTATTTATGTTACTATTTGTATAGACAGAATATATAGAAGCAAGGTGGTGGTGATAGTTTTGATTGGAAGGATCTACAATTTGAAAAAAAATATAGATTTAATGTTCATATTTGTGATTTTACTAGTTCTCACGATCTAACTAAGAGAAAATGTCCAAAAATTGATAAACAAATCAACACATTGAAGTTGTACTTTCTAGGCATTATAATAGGACAAAATTGGATTATAAAACTCATTTTTCAAATTTAATATATTGCGCTAAACTTCTACTACATTTGGCTTTTTGCAAGTATTATGAATTTAATATTTCTAATAATCAAGGATACAAAAAATTGGATTGAGATATAGTATTGAGAAAGATGTTACTTTTTATTTATGTTACTATTTGTATAGACAGAATATATAGAAGCAAGGTGGTGGTGATAGTTTTGATTGGAAGGATTTACAATTTGAAAAAAAAAATAGATTTAATGTTCATATTTGTGATTTTACTAGTTCTCACGATCTAACTAGGAGAAAATGTCCAAAAATTGATAAACAAATCAACACATTGAAGTTGTACTTTCTAGGCATTATAATAAGACAAAATTGGATTATAAAACTCATTTTTCAAATTTAATGTATTGCGCTAAACTTCTACTACATTTGGCTTTTTGCAAGTATTATGAATTTAATATTTCTAATAATCAAGGATATTATCTAAAACCTTTTACATGTTCTTACAAACCATAATGATGATATCATAAAAGAGATTATGAAAAATGTTCCTAAAAATCTTAAGATCATAGCTCCTAAAATCATAAAGATATAACAAATGCCTTAACAAGAGAAACTATAAGTATTACTGTTGATGAAATTGGAGACATTATTTTCTATTTGGGAAGATGAATCTAGTAATGTATCAATGAGGGAACAAATCTATTCTTTTAGTACTATATGCATTTAAAAGGATGTGTTCTAGAGTGTTTTTTAAGCATTCTTCACGCAAGTGACAGTAGTACCCTTTTTTTTTTTTTGAAAAATATCAATTGATGTATTTGTTTTTCAATCATGGTTTGAGAATTTCTCCAAAAAATCAATAAAATTATGATAGGACTAGTGATATGGGAGTTGAATAATAGTTCAAAATATATAATTTTAAAGAGAAATACATTTGTATGCTATATTCATTATTTTGCCTACAAACTTCAATTGTCACTAGTAGGACTTGTAAAGAAACATATCTAAATTTGTTCAATATGTAACAAATTATCCACCTTATTACATGAAGTATGAGGTCCAACTGAGGACTAAGAAATTTTGGAAAAGAAAAAAAGTGACTTCAAATTGTGATTGAAGATTTAAAGAGTGGTGAACTTGCAAGTGATTCAGATTTGCATTAAGAAATAGTTTTCAATGAGCTTGTGTGTGACGCCCCACTTCTCCCTAAGGCGAACCAAAGGGTATCCGCGGGACGCCTGCTCAACTCTCGCCAGGACTCAAGCAATTTCTATTCAAGTTTATAACGGTGCTAAAAGTCGATAACCAGCAAATACACATACAAGTAGCGCGGAAGCGTTCAAGCTTAATGATTTTTAACAGTCACCCAATCCTTACATCGGGTTTCCATAATACAGCCCAAAATATACAATATCCAAAAGTCTAGATAAAAGAGTTGGAACCCTATTATATGAGTACACAAAAGAGAAATTCCTCCGAACCTCATTCCAAACCCAAACCTGTTAAGGAAAACAAATCTACAGGGTGAGCAAAATGCTCGTGAGGCCAAGAACACACATGCAAGCACATTGATCAAGTAACAACCCCAATTTAACAAGTAAAGCATCAATATGGCAATAAATAACAATTCGAGCGGAAAAGTAAGCAGAAACAATTCAAGGATATCGGAGCCCTCAGGAGCTAATTTCCACTTGCTTTGCCAATGTCATTCGTATACCTTCCCGCGATGACACTCCGTCAACTGGATCGGTATTTCCATTCCGTAAATCACCACTTACTTCCCTCCGTCCACCGCGCACCTCCCGGGCCCCCAAGACATTTACAAGGCGATACTCCACGAGTATGCCAAGCAAGATCTCTCATTAGGTCGAGCTTCATTATCTCATGGCTTGCCAAGGTTCCCGACCAAGCCCATGCCGGCTCGAGTCCAAGGTCGGCCTATGAGTTTGGGCGTCCCCCATTTTCATTTGAGAGTCGAGGAGATTCACTCGAACGACGTATGCAGCCATAGCATACCATTTCATTTCATTCAATCATTCAATCATTTCATTTCATTCGATTAAGTCATTCATTTCAAATAAGGACGAGTGCGGTAGAGTACACACTCGCCTCTATTTTCAAAATCTCCGAACAATCATAACAATTCAATTTGTATCAAGTATTTATACACTTGACACTCACCAATATAAGCAATGAGGAAGAAATGTCCCTCGGAGCTTTAGGCGTTCACTGTGGAAACCTCTTGAAGGTCCTCGTGTGCGCCTAAGCAAATAATAATAGACTATCATTCACAAACCCCTACTATTAAAGAAGATCGTACTATAGTGCAATCTTAGAAAGTCTCGTGAAACGAGTCTAAATTATCCTAAATCGAGGCTCTCGAATGGTGTTTCAAAGTACAAGAGAAATTTAGTTTTCATCTTGGAAATCAATTATAAAACGTTCAAGCAATATCAAAGGAATAAGGAGTACTTGAAAAACTCCATTTCCTTGAAATTCGGAAAATTTCAGTTTTGATACGATATTTTGAAAAATCGTATCTCACATTCCACATGTCGAAAATTGGAAAACTTGGTACTGTTGGAAACTTCTTCCAAGGTACTAAAAGTTCCTAGAATACACTTTTCTAAGACTCCAAATGGAAAACATTCAAAAATAAGCTCGAAGTCGCTGTTTTGGTTCGTAAGGCCGATTTAAGTTGGTTTTTGGCAAACTTTGAAAATTCGGCAAAATTCACTCGATTGGAACTACCTTTCTAAATTTGGAACTCTTTTAGAGTCGCAATCCAAGTTTACAACAAAACAAGCGAAACAAGAAACGGAGTTTTGAGTACTAAGATATGGCAACTCAAAGTTACCAAAATTCCCTTGTGGAACATGGGTTTTCCAAACTCGAGTCATGAACTTTGGTAATTTATTTGAGTCATGAAACGGCCTCGGAATAACACCATAATTAGCAGTATAATACTACCATATAAGGGTTGTCCCTCTACCAAATTCATGGAGAAATAACTGCGGAAAGGTAGTCATCCAAACAACCAAAGTTTCGAAAAATCCTAAGGCAAAACTGCCTTGAGCTTTTTGTTTTCCATTCCAAACATTTGGTCAAGGAAAATCCTTCAAACATGGTTCATTTGTGTAGGAAAAGCCTAAGGAACATTCATGGTGCATTTGGTAAGTGTTTTAACTCCAAGAAACTCAATTGGCAAGTCCACACCAAGTCTAGCATCAATTCTGCCCAAAATTTAGGGTTTTCAAGAACAGGACAGGTTTCGTATTTTGATCACAAATCACTCAATTCAACTCGGAATTGAGCATGGTTGGTGGCGTTGGAACATAAATTCATAAAACTATAATTTCACAGAAGAAATCGTTATGAAACTCAGCACACAACTAGCTCAAATTCGAGTCTCAAGTTGTAGCTTCTGAACTTCATTCCAGGAAAACAGAGAAACAAGACAGTCATCTTTAAACGGTTGGTACGGGGTAGTCGGGTGGAATTAGGGGTTTCATTTTATACCGTTGGAAATCTGGGAATGTCTAGTTTCAAATTCCACTAATGGCACTTGATTTCGACGTCGGAGGACAGAGTTATGGACGAAACAAGAAGGCTGTCTGAGCATTACGGGAAAATTTTTCCAGGTTTGCTAACTTTGTGAGATTAATCCATTTAACCAACCAAACCTCAATATTTTTCGATGAAACTTTATACACCATCTATAAAACATATAAACATCATATACAAGCCATTAAAACCTCAAAATTCCACAAAAAGAGGCACGATCATAACAGGGGCATTATTGAAAACTTTACATCCATGCACTCCTTGAAGTTTATACTAGCTATGCACCATTAATGGATACTTTTCCCGAATTGCTTTCTCGACTTCCCAAGTCACTTCTTCTAGACCGTGGTTCCTCCAAAGAACTTTCACCAACGGTATCTGTTTATTTCTCAATTCTTTTACCTTCCTATCCAAAAGTTTCACCGGTTTCTCCTCATAGGTCAGGGTTTCATCAATTTCAATACTCTCCGGCTGCAAAATATGAGAAGGGTCTGGATGGTACTTCTTAAGCATAGATACATGGAACACATTATGAATTCGGGATAAACTCGGCAGCAACTCCAACTTGTATGCCACATTCCCCACGCGTTGGATAATCTTATAAGGTCCTACAAACCTCAGTTGTTAGTTTCTTTCCTTTCCCAGTCGTCAAACTTGCTTTCAGAGGTGTAACCTTAAGAAAGACTAGATCTCCAACCGCAAATTCCAAATCCTTCCTCCGATTGTCCGCATAGCTCTTTTGACGGCTCTGTGCGGTTTGAATTCTCTGGCGTACCAACTTTACCTTTTCATTAGCTTCCTCAATCCAAGACACTGTAGTCAGGTCTAAAATCTTCCGTTCACCTACTTCATCCCAACAAATCGGAGACCTACATTTTCGACCATAAAGCGCTTCATATGGGGCCATTTATATAGAAGAGTGAAAACTATTATTATAGGCAAATTCCACCAGAGTCAAAAACTTACTCTAACTATCACCAAAATCTAGAACACAGGTCCTTAGCATGTCCTCAAGAGTTTGAATTGTCCTTTCAGATTGTCCATCGGTTTGAGGATGATAAGTAGTACTAAAGTTCAACTTAGTTCCCAACATTTCTTGCATCTTCTGCCAGAACCTCGAAACAAACCTCGAGTCTCTGTCAGACACGATACTCACAGGAATTCCGTGCAGTCTGATAATCTCATCCAAATACAAATGTGGCCAACTTCTCTAACGGGTATTTCATATTAATCGACAGAAAATGAGCCGATTTGGTCAGTCTATCCACTATTACCCAAATAGCATCATGGCCTCTTTGTGTCCTAGGTAAAATCGATACAAAATTCATAGTAATGTTTTCCCATTTCCATTCAGGTACTAGGGGTTGCAAAAGTCCCGATGGTTTCTGATGTTCAGCCTTAACTTGTTGACAAACAAACCAAGCATGTTTGGACAAATTGGGCAATTTCTCTCTTCATATTCTTCCACCAATACAAACTCTTCAGGACTTGGTACATTTTATTCCCTCCAAGATGTACCGTAAATTTTGATCGGTGTGCCTCTTCTAAAATCTCCTTCTTAAGTTCCTCATCGTTTGGCACCACTATCCGATTCCGAAACTTCAAAATACCATTCGATCCCAGGTTAAAATCCGACTTTTCAACTTTTTCAGACCATTTTTGCACTTCAGTGTCCTTCCCTTGAGATTTCTTGATGTGTTCCAATAAAGTGGAATTCACTACTATATTTCCCAAAATTACTTTCCTTGGTTCCAGTCGAGAATTTCAATAACTAACTTCTTCCAACAATTGCAATTCCTTGATCATCAATCTAGCCATTTGCACTTGACGACTCAAAGCATCGGCCACTACATTGGCCTTTCCTGGATGGTACTTGATCGTGCAGTCATAGTCTTCCAGAAATTCCATCCATCTACGTTGCCTCAAATTCAGCTCCTTTTGAGAAAATAAGTACTTAAGGCTTTTGTGGTCTGTAAAAACCTCAAATGTCACTCCGTACAGATAATGTCTCCATTTCTTCAAAGCAAAAACCACAGTCGCTAACTCCAAGTCATGAGTCAGGTAATTCCCTTCATGCGGTTTCAATTTCCTAGAGGCATATGCTATCACTTTGTTGTTTTGCATTAAAACACATCCCAATCCTTCCCTAGATGCATCTGTGTATACCACAAAATTATCCTTCCCATTGGGTAGAGCTAACACTGGGGCTTTGGTTAAACGTCTTTTCAATTCCTGGAAACTCTCTTCGCACTTAGGACTCCAAATAAACTTCCCACTCTTCTTGGTCAGCTCGGTCATTGGTCCAGCAATTTTGGAAAAATCTTGGATAAATCTCCAATAATACCCTGCTAATCCAATAAAACTTCGGACCTCAGTAGGATTTTTCGGTCTTTTCCATTTCGAAACAGCTTCAACTTTAGCTGGATCCACTTTAATCCCATCCTTAGAAATTATGTGTCCCAAGAAAGTCATTTCTTTTAACCAAAACTCATATTTGCTGAACTTAGCATATAATTGGTGCTCCCTCAGGGTTTGTAAAACAATCCTCAAATGTTTCTCATGACTTTCACATTCTTAGAATACACTAAAATGTCATCAATGAAGACCACCACAAATTGATCTAGATAAGGCTTAAAAACCCTATGCATTAAATCCATGAAAGCTGCAGGAGCATTAGTTAACCCAAATGGCATCACTGCAAATTCAAAGTGCCCGTACCTCAAGTTAAAAGCAGTCTTGGGTATGTCCTTCTCCAAAATCCTCAATTGATAATAACCATGTCTCAAATCCGACTTCGAAAATACTACCGTCCCTTGCAATTGGTCAAACAAGTCATCGATGTGGGGCAATGGGTACTTATTCTTAATTGTAGCATCATTTAACCCTCGATAATCTATACATAGCCTTAGGCTTCCATCTTTCTTCTTAACAAACAAAACTGGGGCTCCCCACGGAGAATCACTTTCCCGTATAAAACCCCGTTCCAACAAGTCTTGCAGTTGTAATTTCAACTCCTTCAATTCCGCTGGTGCCATCCGATATGGTGTCTTAGAGATAGGTGCTACTCCCGAAATCACATCAATCTTAAAAGTTATTTTCCGTTCCGGGGGTAAAGACTCTAACTCTTCAGGAAAAATATCTGGAAAGTCTTTCACTACAGGCACGTCTTCCAAACTCACCTTATCACTAGGGATGTTAATAAGAAAAGCCAAATACCCTTGAGCTCCTTTGCTTAAAAATTTTCTAGCCCGAATCCCTGAGATAAGTGCAGACGAAGCCAATTTACCCCTTACATCCAACTTTAGGGTTGCCTCCCCTGGAATGCACAATTCTACAAAGATCGCCCCAGGGTCATGGAAAGGATCGCCCCAGGGTCATGGAAAGGATCGGATCCTACCTTACCTTGTGCACTATCCCTTTGGATGGTACAAAAATATAAACGTGCAAGTCTCCTTGGATTAAATATCCGAGACACAGGGCGATTTATTCCTAACGTGGGATCCCCTAAATGGCATTCCCTTTCTATGGTTTATGCGTGATGCCAGTTTATTAAAGCAGTAAAATATGCAATTTGAAATGAAACATGACCTAAGGGACCCTTTATTCGCCAGGGTGGGCCTAGAATGATGTTCAATTTTCAATCTATAAATGCAATTCATTGGAATCTTAAACATGCAATAACCTATCTAAGAGGGTAAGTTCTAAAAGTGGATCATGCCAGATCTCTTAATTCCTAGCGTTTGTGAATGCAAAAGACAAGAAAACAAAGAAATGTTAGTTCAATAAATAATCACATAACACGTTGAGGCAAGTAATTGATATAAAAAGACAATAAATAAAAATAAGGAAAGAAGGGTGGAATCCCTCCCCTCGTACCTAGTGTTCCTAATTTAGGATAAGGTCGACTCTACCCTAGGCAATTCTAATATGGATGCATGAGGTTTGGCTCACTAATGCATCTAGACTCGATAAGGTTTCGGCTCCCAAGCCTTCAGACCTAAAAGCGAAGGGTCATCACTCCCAGGGCCTTTGATCGGTGGCTTGAGTGATCCCTTAGGTAGCGCTATGGGCGCAGGGCACACCATCCGCCTACCCAAGGCAATCGATCCTAATCCTACAAGGAGGTGTGGGATGGCGCCCACGATAAAGAAAAAATGGGATAAATCAAACTATGCATGCACGTATGAAGTGCTTTTCTTATTGAGGGGAGGGATTGTACCATTAGATGCGGTCGAAGGTTCTAGGGTAACTACCCCCCATCCCAAAATGCAATCGTGAAACAAGTAAAAGTAAACAAATAAATGAACCATCCATTCATCACATACATAGTGTGCGAGGAGCGATTAGGCGCGTGGTAGATGCAAAATCCCTAAAAAGAGAAAAAAGGCAAAAGGAAAAGAAGAATGCAACCCTAAACATCCAAATACGATATATGAGAAGGTTAAAAGAAGAAAAAAATTGACTAAATCAAATGCTCGGACCCTCTAGGTCCCCAGTGGAGTCGCCAGCTGTCGCGCCCCATTTTTTATAAGAAAAATAAATGGTTTAAAAAGTGAATTTTGATGAAAAATGAAAAATGAAAAAATATGGGTCTAAATGGGACTTGAAAATGCGACGATTTGACCTAAAATATAGTTTAAAAAGGGTTTTTGAACGAAAATCGGAGTCACCTCTTGGTATAGAGTTAAGGTGTACCAAGTCACCTAAAATGAATTTTTAAAAGGAAAAGGTAGAAAGAAACCCCTTTTAAACGACTCCTAGTCTACGTAAATCAACGAAAAAGGTTCGGGAGTCACATTTGACGAAGGGGAAGGCAAGGATAAAAATCCAAGGCACCCCTTCGACCTAGCCACGGCTAGTTGCGTGATTTAGTCAAAGATTTTCTTGTTTTAACCAAAGAATTTATCACATTTGAATGTACTATATGAATGCAAACCCTAAACCTAGGAGGGCATCGAGGGGTCAAAATATCCCTTCGAAGCTCAATTAGTGCCAATCACATTAATTGTGATGCCCAATAATGACCCTTTGGAGAGGTCACGAATAATGCAAAAATATGAGACTCTAAGAAAAGGAAAAGGATAAAATAATTATAGAAATATACTTGTCTTAAAGGAATGCATCATGTCGGGTACGGGGGACTAGTGCTCGTGACTCAATTTTCCCTTTTAATAGAGGGAATACGAGCGTGCTAAGGCTAGAAAAGCCAAACTCGTCCATATCCCATATCCAAGGGGCTATTCCCTAATCTAATCAAGCAAATGCACTACCTCAATCCTAATTCTAAAATGAAATGCAATTCTAATGTTATGTGTCATACAAAAAGGGGCAAATAATATACATATAAGGGAAAATATGAGGGAAGGGGTATACATATATAAGGAAAGTGTCATGCAACATGGTGAAAGAGGCCCTAGGAAGTGAAAACATGCGTGAGATGAAGTGTAGTCATACAAACATGATCTAGCGTGTGGAGGGCTCCTAAGGGTCTAGCGTTGGACAAGCCCTTTACTAACGCTCTCTTACAAGCATTGGACTTGTGAGCGATCGGGAATAAGTAACCATGACTAGAATTGGACTAGCCACGGTAACGTGGTTCCATCCACACAATCAGATATAATACTAAAAGCAAATAGGCATGCTAAACACATAGTTTCACATAACACATAACACATAAGCATGATATCTAGATGCAAGATCCTAAGAAAGCGGTAACACATAGCACATAGACACGCAAAACACATATAAAGGCAAAGAAAGCAAATAAAGCCCTAACTATTACATTCGGGGGAAGCCTACTACAATCTAAGAGGGGAAACGGAATAAAATAAAATAATACCTAACTATTACAACTTTGGCATTCAAGTGTCTTTCAAATGACCAAAATTGAACTAAAAATCAAATATACAAAAACTAAAGCCAATAGAGCGAATGAATAAATGAAATAAATAAATAAATAAACAAATAACAATAAACAACATTTAAGAGCATGCAATTAAAACACGTAAAGTCAGGTAGGGCACATAGAGTCAAATAAAGTAAGAAATAGGGATAGGGTGTACCTCCCTTGAGTTGGAGCCCTAATGGAGTGAAACTACTTATTTACCCTCCAAAAACAAAGAAAGGGTCAAGGCACCACTTTAATTAATAAGTAATCACAAAAGATAGAAATAAACATGAAATTGAATCAATTAAATCATGTAGACAACCCACATTTAAGAAGTCAAAAGAATAAAGGACTTGATTGCAAATTTTAACAAAGTTCTGGGGTTAAAATTAAAGAAAAATAAAGTTTAGGGACCTATTTGCAATTAAACTTGGAACCTAATTGAAAGCATTAAAAGTTTGTAGGGCCATAGTGAAATTAAAGAAAAGTCTGAGGACTAACTTGCAAATTCGTTTTCTAGTTTCTTAATGGAGCAGGCCACTGGGCCATTTTTAACTTCTTCTTGGGCCAAGACCACTTGGCCCGATTAGAAGTCCAGGGGAATGACATAGGTCAACCCATTTTTTTTACCAAATAAACCCAACCCAAATTAATCACAAACCCAACCAAAAGTGTTGGATTTTAACCTTCCAAAGCCCAACAAGAAACCCAAACAGATATTATTAAGCCCACTTTTCAAACCCAACCAAATATTATTACCCAAAAACCCAAACCATAAAACTAAACCCAACAAAATTAGCAAATCAACTAAAATTATTAAGCCACAATTATGATCTAAAACCCAAAATTAATTTATCCCAAAAAGTCACATAAAATAGGCAAACATAGGATTAAGCTCAAGAAAGGCAAAATGGATTTGATTTTTCCAAATTTTGAGGCCACGGTGAACAAGGGGGACTTGAGGGATAAAAATGCAACAAAAGCAGGGACCTAATTGAGGGACTTATGATGGTGTTGGAGGCAAATATGAAGCTCAGAAAAAAACAGGACCAAATCACAAAACAAAAAGAAAATGGAGGGACTGAAATTGCAATTTTGGACAAGTGATCATCTTCTCCAACGAGCTAATATCAATTAGCATTTCAGCAACCAGAAATCTGGTTTCAATTTCTAACCATTTCAACGAACAATGAGACTCACAACACTCCCTCTCATAACATCAATTCGAATTCACTCGACCGGAAGCATAAGGAGCAGAAAAATGTAAGACATCAACACATAAAAATTCTTAGATGCGAGGAAGTGAACTGGCCGACTTGACCGGTTTTTTTTTTCATGCGTAAAAATGCAGACAAAACACCCTTCAACTAAAACTTTCAATCAGGCATTTTGTCGAACAGCAAATGGGCATTAAAAATTTTACCAGATTCTTGCTCAAACTAAAGCAATAACTAGCCCCAAAAATGATCAGAAACCAAGACATTCAGCTCAATCAACGTATGCAGCATGTGTATTCAAAAGCATGAGGCCAATTAACAGTAAATTGCACCAAATGAAACCACGGAAAACCCACTCCAAAGTTGAACAAGAACTGAAATTTAAAGACGGAAACAGACCAATAGCTTACCGTGCTCTTGCTTGGTGAACTTTCGTAGGTGATGATGGTGGATTCGGTGAGATTTCGGCGGCTCCGATTGCCTCTTCGCTCTGTTTCCCTTTCAAGCTTCATCTTGTCACGTTCAGTCAACGAAGGAAAATAGCGATTTCTTGATGCAGATTCGTAGGTACTGATGAACAATTTGAGGAGCCTGCAAACAACGGCAATTCCTCCGCCCAACCTTTCTGCTTTTCCTTTCCGTCTTGAAAGCCCTCTGTTTTCTTGTTTGCTGACTCAACTTGGCAGGCCTTGAGTTTGAAGGAAGCTTTGGATTAAGTGGCGGCTTTCCCAACAGAATTTTTCCATCTTCAGTGTCGGCGTCAGTGTCAAGGGGTGGATGAATCAGGATTGGGGAATGAACGGTCATCGTCTTCCTCATCTCTGTTTTTTCTCGCCCGCAACTTCCCCAAGTTTGCAGATTTTCCTTTGCCGTTTTCCCCCAGATTTTTCCAATTTCCCTCAGATGTTTTTCTCTTCTCTCGGCCCCCTACTCTCTCCCTTATTTTTCTTTTCGTTTCTTTTCGGTCCTCAATCCGTCCGCCGCTCCCTCATTTTTACTCTATTTTTTTTCCTTTTGTCGCAGCCTCCTCCCCTGCTCTTCTGTTTTTCTTTCCTTTTTCTTGCTCAAAATACACCGCCCCCACTCTATTTTCTCAGACTTCCGCCCCCAGCTCTTTTTCTCCAGATTTTCACTCGTCACCCGCTCTTTCTTCCTTTCCTTTTTCCGTTCGCCCTTTCGTACCCCCGCAAAACCTAGCCGTCCCCCCCTTTTTCATTTTCATTGCCTTTTCCTTTTTCATATCCTCAACCTACAAGTGTCTCAATCTCCCCCCTCCTAAGTGATGTGTTGTCCAAATATAAAAGGGACACTTGTCCCGCATGCAAAGCCTACACATATTCACATATTTTCTTTTCATTCTTTAATCCATTTTTCATTTTCATTTTTTCAAAATCAATTTAAATAAATAAACCAAGTTATAAACAAATTAAAAAAACAAACTAAAACTCTCAAAATATCAATTACATTTTTTTGTTCCCCTTTTCTTGAAACTTAAAAATGATTAAGAAAAAAAAACTTTCTGTGGACATTTTCTTTTCTGAAAAATAATAAAGCTAAATAAATAAATAAAAATAAAAATAGCCGAAGGGTAAAAAATGAAATAAATTAAAAATTTGGTGTCTACAGGAAAAAGCCGCAATTTAAAAAGAAAGAGGGGGAAACTGCCTTCATATGGGATCAAAACTCTACGCCAAGACCCAGATTTCAACATAAACCAACATATTCACCCTATCCCTACTATCCAAGTCCTTACCCTGTCTACAATACCAATATCTCGTACCCCCGACCTCGCCCAAATTATGCTAACCCGCCTACGACCCCTTTTCAAATACCTCAACCTAACTTTCAACAAACTTGTCCTCGACCTCCTTACCCTCAAAGATTTCCCCCATCAAACAGACCCACCTACAACTATCCCCAACCTACTGAAACCTACAATCAAAATCGTGCTCGAACATTCACTAACCTTGGCAGGCCTTTGGATCAGTTGTACGAGCAATTAAAGGCTGCCGGTAAAATAGGTGTGATTCCCCCTCCAACTTACCCGTATGGCGTGCCAGCTGGGTATAATCCACAGGTTACTTGTGCTTATCATTCAGGGGCGCCTGGTCACTCCACGGCCAATTGCCGACTCCTTAAACATAAGGTTCAAGACATGGTGGAAGCAGGGGAAATCGTGATTAAGAAAAGAGAAGAGCAAGGACCGAATGTGAGCAAGAATCCCTTGCCGGAGCACGCCGATACTGTTGGAGTTATCATGGATAATGAGGAATTCGAAGAGCTTGTTCGAAGTATGTCAAATGGGATAGAAGTGTGTGGGATAATGGAGAAACCTTTTGTGATAGAGGAGGCATCGTATGAGGAAGACAAAAGGCCCTTCATTTTAGACCTAACTCCATCCGAAAGTGCGGCCTTAGAACCGGTGATAATTGAATTCCCAGAACAAGCGCCAGTTTTAAGTCTACGACAAGTGCCGTGGAATTATAGTGAGCCCGTTTTGCAAATTGGAGGCAAACTAGTTTTGAAGGAAAAAGTGTCTGTTGTTACGAGGTCAGGGAAGATCGCAAGTCCCTCAACTGCTAACGCCCCAATTCAAGTAAACAATCGTGAGCCGACTACCAAGCCCGCAGTGACCGAAAGAGAAACATGGGATTTTCTTAAGAGGCTTAAGAGAAGCGAATACAATGTGGTCGAACAGTTGAACAAGATGCCTGCCCAAATTTCCATACTGGACTTGCTTTTCACCTCAGACTTGCATAGGGATGCATTACTTGAAGTGTTGACCAAGGCTCGTATTCCCAAGGATATTTCGGTTGACAATTTCTCGCACATAGTTGGAAATGTATTGGCTGCTAAACAAATCACTTTTTCTGATGAAGAGCTGCCTGCGGAAGGAATTGGTCATAACAAAGCCTTATATGTAGCTGTGAGGTGCAATGGGAAAATATTGCCTAAAGTACTGATCGACAATGGGTCTGCCCTCAATATTTGTCCTTGGAGCACGTTGGTGAAGTTAGGGCTACAAGATGTCAAATTGAAACCTTCGGAGACCGTAGTTAGAGGATTCGACGGAGCCCAAAGGGAGTCCATAGGAGAAGTAAATTTGGTGGTTGAAATGGGGCCCGCTCAATTTCAGATAGCCTGTCAAGTTATGCATTTTCCTAGTGTCTATAATGTTTTACTTGGGCGGCCGTGGATTCATAGCTCTGGCGCTGTGCCCTTTTCCTTGCATCAAGTATTGAAATTTGTGGTGAATGACCAGCTGATCACCATTTTTGCTGAAGAAGATTGCATTGTAATTGCCGATTCCGAGCCTGAGGAGGATGGTAACCGAAATGCTTCAGTGTCTTCTTACCGTACAACTGATATTGTCTCCGTCAGTTGGATAACAAGTGAGGATTCAAAAGACAAAATGGTTTTACCAGCGGCCAGTGTCATGATGGCCAAGGAGATGATTCGCGGAGGATATGAATTTGACAAGGGATTGGGACGCAATTTGCAAGGCATGTTGAAACCTGTGGAACTCATCGAAAAGAAGGACCTGTTTGGTTTGGGATTCCGTCTGACCGCCAGAGATATACAAGAGATGAAAGCGCGCAAAAGGGCAGAAAAGGAAGGCAAGATAGGTGCTTTAGACATTCCGCCATTACGCTATACCTTTCCAAAGCCAGCTGAAGTCATTACATCAGGGTTTAGCCCAATTGACGAAGTGGAGACAAGTCTGACTCATTTGTTTGTGGGAGCAATATCCGAAAATGGCCCGTCAGATGATGCCGAATTCCCAGACATTCCCCAAGGAGCTATACACAACTGGACCGCCGAGTACTTCCCCGTGCGAAAGGAGTTTCGGTAAATCTACAGGGGGTTGTCGTTTATTAAAGCTCATGAAAACTTTTCTTGCATATGTAAATAGTTCAATGAAAGTATCTTTTGCCCTTATGTTTTAGCTTGTTTCCGTTTTGATTTGAAGTTTTATGAAAGTGCATAGTTTGTTTTATCATGTCGTTCATTCATGTGTCTATTTGCTTATTATCTCGAATTTCTTAATTCTTTCAGATGGCCAAAAGTAAAATTATTTAACTCTTTGGATATCACTATTCTGGAATCTGATGATGACAATCTCTATATCACTCACGACTTGGAAGTTATGGAATCCGGATTTCAGAGCGAGAGTGATAGTGAGGAAGTGTTTGATTCTTTTTCAAAAGATCTTGAACAATATGAGGAGAAATCTAAACTGAACCTGGAAGAAACAGAAGTTGTTAACATTGGTACTGAGACTGAGGTTAAGGAAATACAAATCAGCATTCATTTGAACAAAAAGCAGAAAGAAGAGATGATCGAATTTTTGTCTATGTTCCGAGATGTGTTTGCATGGTCTTATGATGATATGACTAGCATTTCGACTGATGTAGTGGTGCACAGATTACCCACAAACCCCGATTTTCCACCAGTAAAGCAAAGACCCCGTAAATTCAAACCAGATATGAGCCTCAAAATAAAAGAGCAAATTGAAAAACAGCTTAAGACTAATATTATCATTGTATCCCATTACCCTGTTTGGCTCTCGAATCCAGTCCCTGTTCCAAAGAAAAATGGAGAAGTGCGAGTCTGTGTTGACTATAGGGACCTAAATAAGGCCAGCCTTAAAGATGACTTTCATTTGCCAAATATCCATATCATTCTAGACAACACTGCCGGACACGAAATTGAATCTTTCTGTGATTGTTTCGCTGGATATCATCAGATCTTAATGGCTTAGGAGGATAGAGAAAAAATTGCTTTTATCACCCCTTGGGACACCTTTTGCTATCGAGTAATGCCGTTTGGTTTAAAGAATGCCGGAGCTACTTATCAAAGGACTATGACTACTTTGTTTCATGACATGATCCACAAGGAGATGGAGGTCTACGTGGATGACATTATAATCAAATCCAAGAAAGTCGAGGACCATTTGATGGATTTAAGGAAGTTGTTTGAAAGGTTGCGAAAGTACAATTTGAAGTTAAATCCTGCAAAGTGCGCCTTTGGAGCACCAGCTGGTAAATTGTTAGGTTTCATTGTCAGCAAGAAGGGCATAGAGATAGACCCGGTAAAGATCAAGGCAATTCGAGACATGCCAGTGCCGAAAACGCAGAAAGATGTGAAAAGCTTTTTGGGGAAGATTAACTTCATTGGAAGATTCATTGCCCAATTAACCGCGACGTGTGAGCCACTATTCAAGTTGTTAAAAAAGAATGTGCCGTTGCATTGGAATGAGGAATGCCAACAAGCTTTTGACAAGATTAAAGATTATTTGCTGCAGCCTCCGGTCCTAGTGCCACCCAAACTGGGCCGGCCTTTGATCATGTACTTATCTGTGCTCGACGGAGCGGTAGGGTGTGTTCTAGGTCAGCACGATGACTCGGGAAGGAAAGAGCAAGCCATCTACTATCTTAGCAAGAAATTCACGCAGTATGAGGCTAATTATTCATTTATCGAGAAAAGCTGCTGTGCTTTGGCCTGGGCAGCTCAAAAGTTAAGGCACTACCTGCTAAGTCATACTACCTACCTCATTTCCCGCTCCGATCCTTTGAAATACCTCTTGGAGAAGCCGATGCCAACTGGGCGTCTAGCCAAATGGCAGATGATTCTTTCGGAGTTTGACATTGTTTTCACTTCGCAAAAGGCCATCAAGGGGCAAGCTATAGCCGACCATTTGGCAGAAAATCAAAAGGACGATGATTATCAACCGCTCCATACCTATTTCCCTGATGAAAAGGCTTTATTTGTTGATGCCGTAGAAGATATGAGCGAGCAGTGCCCGGAATGGAGATTGTTTTTCGATGGTGCAGCTAATTCTTTTGGAGTCGGAATAGGAGCAGTCCTTGTATCCCTGGAGGGGAGGCATTACCCTGGAGCCGCTAAGTTGCAATTTGCTTGCACGAACAACATGGCCGAGTATGAAGCATGTATTTTTGGTCTTAAAATGGCTTTGGAAATGGAGGTTAAGGAGTTAATAACTTTTAGTGATTCAGATTTACTTGTGCACCAAACGTTGAAGCAGTGGGTAATCAAAGATTCAAAAATCCTGCCATACCATTGTAATTTGCTCAATTTGGCTAAACAATTTCAAAGTTTGGAATTCAGACATCTCCCACGAGCTCGAAATGCATTTGCAGATGCCTTGGCCACTTTATCTTCCATGATACAATATCCGGACGAATTGGGAATCGAGCCTATCCGGATTCAACTCCAAGACAAGCCTGCTCATTGTTGGGTCATAGACAAGACATCTGGCAAAAGTCCTTGGTACAATGATATTAAGGAATTCATCAAAACCGGATCTTACCCTCCGGAAGCTAGTACAAATGACAAGGGTTTGCTGCGCAGAATGGCCTCGAAGTTTTTCTTAAATGGAGAGGTATTATACAAAAGGACCTCAGATTTGAACCTCTTAAGGTGCGTCGATGAAAATGAAGCTCAATACATGATGAAGGAGGTGCATAGCGGCGTCTGCGGACCCCACATGAATGGACATTTGTTGGCGAAGAAAATCATGAGAACCGGGTATTTTTGGCTTACAATGGAACACGATTGCATAGATTTTGTCCGGAGATGTATTAAATGTCAAATGCATGGCGACGTCATACGCGCTCCTCCTACCGAGTTACATAGCATGATTGCTCCATGGCCCTGCTCAATATGGGGTATGGATGTGATTGGCACAATTGACCCTCCTGCTTCAAATGGGCATCGATTTATATTGGTGGCAATTGAGTACTTCACCAAATGGGTCGAAGCGGAATCATTCAAGCATGTGACAAAGAAGGTGGTGGCGAATTTCTTAAGAGATCACATCATATGCAGATTTGGGGTGCCGGAAACATTGATTACAGACAATGCCAAGAATCTCAACAATGATATGGTGGACGGGCTATGCGAACAGTTCAAAGTCAGACATCGCAACTCTGCCATCTATAGACCGCAGATGAATGGAGCTGTAGAGGCCGCAAACAAGAATTTGAAGAAGATCATTCGTAAAATGACTGAAAAGCATCGTGACTGGCATGACAAGCTCCCTTACGCACTAATGGCGTATCGGACTTCTATCCGAACATCAACTGGGGCAACACCCTACTCGCTCATGTATGGAATGGAAGCAGTGCTGCCTGTCGAGGTCGATATCCCTTCATTGCGTATTCTAATGGAGACCAAGTTGGAGGAGGCTGATTGGATAAAGCAGCGTTATGAACAACTCTCTTTGATTGATGAAAGACGGCTTAATGCCATTTGTCACGGCCAATGTTACCAAAAGCGCATGGCCCGGGCCTACAACAAGAAGGTCCATTTGCGTACATTTGAGGAAGGCGACAAAGTGCTGAAGCGAATTTTGCCGGTGCAAGATGAGGCCAAAGGCAAGTTCGCTCCAAATTGGCAAGGGCCATTCATTGTTCAAAAGGTACTACCTGGCGGAGCCCTCATTCTGGCAGAAATGGACGGACAAACTTTTCCTCAACCTATCAACTCGGACATGTGCAAGAAATTCTTCATTTGATTACGCAAAACTTCTTTTAGAAATTCATGCAAAGGATGAAATGCAAGTCAGGCCATCTTCTTTCCCATTTGAAACATTCAATCCCTAGTTATCCCTTTTGAGCTATCAGTCTAATAATTTTCGTTTGGCAACCCCTGAGAATTGCAAACCCCACATTGGGGCAGATTTATTGTGAGAAAGAAAGAAAAAAAAACAACAATAAGAGAGGAAAACCCCACACTGGGGCAAATTTAGTTTTTCTAAAGAAAAATGCAAAGGTAAGGAAAATGCAATGCAAAAATGCAAGGAGAGAAATCCAATCAAACTGGGGCAAATTTTCCTCAGTTTTCGTTCAAAGTTGGAGATGATTTTAAGATGATGCAATCTCAGGTCATTTCACGTTTTTTCATTAAAATTTTTGCTTTCAAGCTTCAACCTTTCTTGAAAACACCCCACCTGACCTCATTACAAAAGCCCAAAATCCTGGCTTTCGTCACTTGCTGAATTTCTATTAGGAGGATCGCTAATCACTGGCAGGTGATGTCCATAATGCCTTCACCTAAACTTATAAGGGAAGCGCATTTTACTGATGCCAGCAATTTTTCAACTCACACTCCTGAGTCAATCATGGTCGAGCTTCTCCATTGTTCCTTAGGTGAAAACCCGAAAGGGCACCTCAAAAAAAAAAAAAAAGAAGAAAGAAAAGAAAAAAACAAACAAAAAGCAAAAAGGGTGGGGGCAACTTTGGTGAAAACCCGAAAGGGCGCCAAGGTAGGGTCCTGCAACGAACAAGCACGAGGAGGAGCAGCTGGTGACTTGGTTCATTCGGATTTCTCTTCGTTTTGTAACACTTCCATCAACATCGAATTCCGGAACAAAGATATCCAGAGATTCGAATGCGACATCTGTTGGCCAAAAGCTGTGTTTCACTCTGAATAAATATTCTTTTGCCACTACATTCTCATGAAATTCAATTTTTCTCAATTATTTGTATTCATGACTTTTTCATGGGTTTAGGCATGATTGATCGTGTTTGCATCCTTTTCGCATATTCATACCTGCACAGTATGTGAATTTCTTTTACATGCATCATTGAGTTTCAATAAATGACAACCCCCGTGATTTGTGCAAAGCATACTTTGGATTCAATCATCTTTTGGGAAATGGATGTGATTCAGTAGGGCCCGGTACACCGATCTCATGATATGGCTAAAGGCATACCTGGTGGGTCTGAGAAGAGTTAGAAAGTCTCTGAAGTAGTAAATCCAACTAAATCAGATACCACAGCCAAAGTTGACGAAAGAATCAAAGACTCATGTTTACACGATTCTCAAAGGGGACCGGGTCAAATGATGGTGGCAATTGCCTTATTCTTTCTCTTTTGCAGAAAATTTCACGCATGGAGAGAAACAATCACATCTCACACTGGAGTCGGTATCGGAAAGTTTTTCGGCAAACAAAGACGGATCGGATAAGTTGCAAGCAAGCTTCATCAAAGGCACAACCAAACGGTAAGCATACTGGAACCTTTCCAATTTTTAATTCCATGTTGGGGTCAGTCCCCTCGGGTTAGTCCCGATTTTAAATTTCTGTCTCGGGTCAGTCCCGTTTTTAAAATTCCTGTTTCGGGTCAGTCTCGATTTCAAATTTCTGTCTCGGGTCAGTCCCGATTTTAAAATTCCTGTTTCGGGTCAGTCCCGATTTTAAATTGCTGTCTCGGGTCAGTCCCGATTTTAAATTTCTGTCTCGGGTCAGTCCCGATTTTAAAATTCCTGTTTCGGGTCAGTCCCGATTTTAAATTGCTGTCTCGGGTCAGTCCCGATTTTAAAATTCCATGTTGGGGTCAGTCCCCTCGGGTCAGTCCCCTCGGGTCAGTCCCGATTTTAAATTTCTGTCTCGGGTCAGTCCCGATTTTAAATTCCATGTTGGGGTCAGTCCCCTCGGGTCAGTCCCGATTTTAAATTTCTGTCTCGGGTCCGATTTTAAAATTCCTGTTTCGGGTCAGTCCCGATTTTAAATTGCTGTCTCGGGTCAGTCCCGATTTTAAATTTCATGTTGGGGTCAGTCCCCTCGGGTCAGTCCCGATTTTAGAATTTCATGTTGGGGTCAGTCCCGATTTTAAAATTCCAGGTTGGGGTCAGTCCCCTCGGGTCAGTCCCGATTTTAAATTTCATGTTGGGGTCAGTCCCCTCGGGTCAGTCCCGATTTAAAATCCTGTTGGGGTCAGTCCCCTTTTAAATTTTCTGTTTGGTCAGTCCATTTTTAATTTTCTCATCCGAGCCAGTCTCATCAAAAGGGGGTCAATCCTCATTTCAAGAACGGCGGTCGTTTGACTAGTTTACAGGTAAGTATTTTGTGTCTACTTCTTTGTCTCAAGTTTTTCCAAAACTCAGACAAAGAGGGGCAAACTGTAGACACCAAATTTTAAAATAATTTTTATCCTAATTTTATTTTTATTTTTAGTAATGGTTCTCTTAATTCCATGATTTTAGTTCTTAGATTTTTAGCATTTGTATAAGCATTTTAGTATTTATAGATTATTATTGTCTATCATTTTTATTTTAGTTTTATTCTGTATTCATTTTTACTCTTTTAGCTATTTATCTTTTATTGTAAGACTTCTTAGCATAAAATTTTCCAAAAGAGAAAATTACAAAAAATATGTTTTATTTCTTTTTATGAAAAAAAAGAGAGAGAAAAGAAAAAAGAAAAAGAGGAAAATCTCAGCTTTTTACTTTTTATCTTTTGGTTACTAATTGTTTAAATTGTTATTTTTGTATTATTGTTATTGTTAGGTGATTGAAAAAAAAAAGAAAAAAAAAAGGGAAAAGTCCACGTTTTGGTTTCGGCAGTAGCAGAAAAGAATTGCAGCCGCAGTTCTCGGCCATTTGGCCTTGGGTTGGCTCCGTCCGATGATCACAGTACAGACCACCTGGCTTAATCCAGAAATCTCAATGGTTGAGCATTAAGAACCATCAGATGGTTCCCCAAAATGCAACCGACTTCATCCAAACCATCGTGGAGAGGGTTTAGTTTTCTAGGGCCATATAAAAGGAAAGAGGGACGGCAAGAAAAGGGGGATCTGGGAGGTGGACGGCTAGTTGAGTGAGGAAATTAGAAAAGAAACCAGAGGGAGAGTAGAACTGACGGCTAGGGTAAAAAAAAAAGGGAGAGCTGGAAAAGGTTTTGAGAAAACAGCGGTGAAGAAAAGAGAAAAATGGCAAGAGCCGAGAGTGAGGAAGAGCTTGAGGGCTGAGAGAATAGCGTGAGAGAGACAGAGAGAGCACCGAGGGACTGAAAATCTGAAGAAGAGAGGGTCATTGGCGGCTGTAGGGTAGAGAAAAAAAAACAGAAGGCGACGGGGGTTTTTCTTGAAAAGGAAAGGACAGCGAAGAAGGAGCAAGAAGGATCTTCGGCTGGAGGTTGCAGGAGAGGAGCGACTGGGCCTTCATTCATCATCATCTGACATTCCTTCGAACATCTGAAAGAATCATTCGAGCCTTTTCTTGGCCATCCCACGTTCCATTCTTTGATTAAGGTATTGTATTCACCCTTTTATAGTTGAAAGCTACTTTCTTTAATCGTTTGCTTGCATTCCCTTGCTGTTTACTGGTTCTGTTTGGGCTTCAATACGATTGATGGTTCTTATTTGGGTAACGTTAAATCTGGTGTTGGGGTAATGAGTTAGCTCCTGTATGGTTGGGTCTTGGCCGAACAAAGCTGCAGAAAAGTTTGCAGCTTTGATCGTTCTATACTTAGAATCTTTGGGCTGGGTTGTGAGGGACGGAAACCCAGAAATTTTACTGTCTGTTGTGTCGGATTATGGTTTGGTATGTGCCTGTTATGTACGGTTGCTGAAAACTCAAAGCTTCAGAGGTTGCAAAAATTTCTTTAGTTGCGGGAAAGGCAGCAACCGTAGCTATGGTTTTATATCATGATTTGGTTGTTTTGGTTCAAAGTGATTTGAGTTGAGTTTTGTGGAATCAGTAGACAGGCTTACACGTTTCTTTTGAGTTCATGCTCATGGTCGTCTTCCTGCGCATATAGAAGCTGAAACATTTGCAGAAATGAACCCATGAATGAGTTCAAACTTGCTAGTTGTCATAGTTTTTCTTTGTTTGCATGTTACTGTCGCGTGAGACTGCTAAATGGTAAAGCATCAGATAAGCTTCAGAAATTTTGCTAGAGCCGCATGGTTTTCCTTCTGATCTGTGTGTCAACATCTGAAGTTTTATGGGGAAAAGTAGAAAAATGTTTGCCGTGAGTGTCATTTCGCCTCTGCTGCAATTTCACATTTAGTTGCATTATAAAACTACTGGTGCTTATAGTCCCTTTTTCGGATGCATGAAGTCTCGAACGATTCCTCTTTGCTCTGTGCTTTGGATCATTTTCATTGCTTTAATCTAGCCCATGAAGTCTTTCATCATTGGTATGCTGTTAAGATGAGAGTTTGGGATTCTTGTTTGAATGAAAGAAAGCTGCATTTTTTTTGTCATAATTTGCTGCTTTGCTTTGGTCCTATAACAGCCCATGAAGTTGAATTTCCTCACCTTGTTTGTGTGATCACCATGGGTTTTGTTTATAAATTTTGGCCATTTTTCTGGGTTACTACAAGCTACGAAAGTGGCAGCAGAAAATTGCAGAAGTAAAGAAGCCTTTGGCATTCGTTTGCATGCATGCAAAACTTCAGGAAAATCACATTCTAACCCGTCAAGTTTTCTTTTGTTCTACCATGGCCGAAAAAATTGGAAAATGTGAATTATTGTGTCCCTTTAACATCATTTCTTTTTCTCTGGTATGCCTTAATATGCTTTTGGACAGATTATCTAGGAATTTAAGGATTTAAGGATTCAATGATTCTTGATAATTTCTAGCTTTAACTTTTTTAGTGAAATTTTGAATTTTGCTATTTAATCCTAGCAAATTGCTTTTCATTTATTTTTGTGAATTTTCTCTTTTGATTTGGTATGTTTCACCTTAGATTCTTAATTTTTATTTTATGTCTTTTTAGACCCTTAGTATTTATAATAATAATAAATTGGCCTTTTAAACTTCTTTAATCTTTCAATTGGGTCTTTGTTTGACTTAATTGGTTAAATACGAGTAGTTTACTTTCCTTGGAATGTTTTGAGTGATTCAATTTAGTGTTTATTTCCATTTTTTCTGATTTATTTGATAATTAAAGTGGTACCTTGACCTTTTTATTATTTTGGAGGGTAAATTAGTAATTTCGCCTCATTAGGGACACCATTTCAAGGGAGGTACACGCTAACCCTTTATTTGCACTTTATTTGACCCTATGTGTACTTATGTGATTTATGTGTTTAATTGCATGCCTTTTGAATGTTTTCATTTTATTTATTTATTCGCTTTAGTCGTTTTAATTTCATATATTTATTTTTGGGCTTCAATTTTATCATTTGGGAGGCACTCGAATGCCAAAATTGTAATAGTTAGGGATTTAATTGCTTTATTCCTTCCATTTCCCCTTTTAGATTGTAGTAGGCCTTCCCCCCTAAAATGTAATAGTTAGGGCCTTAATTGCCTTGTGTGTTTTGCATGTTTATGTGCTATGTGTTTAATCGCTTTCTTAGGTTTTGGCATCTAGATATGCATGCTTATGTGTTATGTGAATTACGTGCTCACATGTCTACTTGCTTTAATTATGCATATTATTTATATGTGGGTATGATGGATGCAAATGCACGTAACCGTGGCTAGTCCAATGCTAGTCATGGTTGTCCACTCGAGCTCTTGCAAATCCAATGCTTGCGAGAGAGCGTAGATGTGGGCTAGTCCAATGCTAGACCCTTAGGAGCCCCTCGCGCGTTAGATCATGATTGCATGACAAAATCACTCCATCTCATGCATATTTTCACTTTTTTTAGGGCCTTTTATCATTTTGTATGATCTTCTATTTATATTCCCTATTCCCTAATTTCCTTATCTATATATGCCCCTTTGTATGTTACATAACATTAGACTTGCATTCCATTTTTAGATTTAGGATTAGGGTAGTGCATTTGCTTGATTAGATTAGGAAAAGCCCCTTGGATATGGGATATGGACGAGTTTGGCTTTTCTAGCCTTAGCACGCTCATATTCCCTCTATTAAAAGGGAAAATTGAGTCACGAACATTAGTCCCCCGCACCCGACATGATGCATTCCTTTAAGACATGTATATTTCTATAATTATTTCATCCTTTTCCTCTTCTTAGAGTCTCATATTTTTGCATTATTCGTGACCTCTCCAAAGAGTCATTATTGGGCATCACAATTAATGTGATTGGCACCACTCAAGCTTTGAAGAGAAATTTTGCCCCCGACACCCCCTAGGTCTAAGGTTTGCATTCATATAGTACATCCAAATGTGATAAATCTTTTGGTTAAAAATAAGAAAATCCTTGACTAAATCACGCAACTAGCCTTGGCTAGGTCGAAGGGGTGCCTTGGATTTTTATCCTTGCCTTCCCCTTCGTCAAACGTGACTCCCGAACCTTTTTCTTTGATTTACGTAGATTTGGAGTCGTTTAAAAAGGGTTTTTTCCATTTTTTCCTTAAAATTTTATTTTTAGGTGACTTGGTACACCTTAACCCTATACCAAGTGGCGACTCCATTTTTCATTCAATAAACCCTTTTTAAACAATATTTTGGGTCAAAACGTCGCATTTTCAAGTCCCATTTAGACCCGTGCTTTTTATTCATTTTTCAAATAAAGAATTCACTTTTCAAACCATTTATTTATTTATTTTCCTTATAAAAAAATGGGGCGCGACACTTAGTCCTTCCATAACTTAGGCGTGCCTAGTGCAAGAAATAAATAAATTATGCGATGCAGAGTAGAAAGCAGGAACCAATCAAGAAAACATTGAAAATAACAATAATTTACATTATTAGCATATCAAGTTCATACAATTAGCAAGTCATGGGGTAGTCACAAAAATATAGCACACAGGTGCCACAAGAGTACTTTTAGTCACAGAAGACTAAAGTAAAAGCAAGTGCTTCAAAAGTAAGCCACACAGTCATGCAAAATATAATGGCCTCAGCACTTAGCATCACCCCTGCTAATTCTAGCTTTACTAGTCAAAAAGGTCAAAAGAAAGGTCAATCAATCTTGACCTGGTCTACAGTAGGACTATCAGGAGGAATCTCCTCCTCAGGATCCTCCTCCTCCTCAGGGCTCTGGACTACCTCCATCGCCTCATCCACTAGCCTAGTAGCATCAGTCAAGATGTCGGAAGCCCGACTACGGACCTCCTCTCTCAGCCTAGTAAGTCGAGCCCTAGTACTCTGGAGCTCCTCACGAACCACTGCAGATGTGGCCACCTCGCCCTCGAGTACCTCCTCTAGCTCAGCAATTCTCTCACCCTGAGTGCTAACCATCTGTCTAAACTCATCCACCTCAGCCTGTAAATCCCGATTAAGATCCACTAATTAACGATGCTCGTCGTCCAAAGCAAGCACAAGGTGGTTCGGGTAGGCAAAGGTCACCCTACACGAACATCGGGGATATCTGTCAGATGGGGAATAGCGTACTCGAGCTCCCCCAGCTAGCGCTCGGTAGTAGATAGGCCAAGGAGGCACTACGTGACCATTCGCATGGCCATTCCCGTTAGCTGCCAGAACTCCATTTCTGTTTTCCATCCCTGCAAAATAATAGCACTTTTCGGGTTAGAAATTAAATCACTATCCAGTTCGGATGTCGTTTATGCATGCCTAACTCAATCACTAGTATGCCCCAAATACCCCTTAAGGTATAACTTAACTATCCGGTTTCAAGTCTTAAGGGTAGAGTATCTAATATGTCTCCCATATAGATCTCTAACCTAGCGCTCTGATACCAACTGTGACGCCCCACTTCTCCCAAGGTGAACCAAAGGATATCCGCAGGACGCCTACCCAACTCTCGCCAGGACTCAAGCAATTTCTATTCAAGCTTATAACGGTTCTAAAAGTCGATAACCAGCAAATACACATACAAGTAGAGTAGAAGCGTTCAAACTTAATGATTTTTAACAATCACCCAATCCTTACATCGGATTTCCATAATACAGTCCAAAATATACAATATCCAAAAGTCTAGATAAAAGAGTTTGAACCCTATTACATGAGTACACAAAAGAGAAATTCCTCCGAACCTCATTCCAAGCCCAAACCTGTTAAGGAAAACAAATCTACAGGGTGAGCAAAACGCTCGTGAGGCCAAGAACACACATGAAAGCACATTGATCAAGTAACAACCCTAATTTAACAAGTAAAACATCAATATGGCAATAAATAACAATTAGAGCGGAAAAGTAAACAGAAACAATTCAAGGATATCGGAGCTCTCAGGAGTTAATTTCCACTTTCTTTGCCAATGTCATTCGTATACCTTCCCGCGATGACACTCCGTCAATCGGGTCGGTATTTTCATTCCATAGATCACCACTTACTTCCCTCCGTCCACCATGCACCTCCCGGGCCCGCAAGATATTTATAAGGTGATACTCCACGAGTATGCCAAGCAAGACCTCTCATTATGTGAGGACTCGCAAATTCCTTGTATTTTTCCTCAAAAATAACCTTTTATTTGAAAATTAGTATTTGTCAAAGGCCACTACCCAAATATTTCACATTAAGTGTAGATAAACCTAGAAAATAGGGTTTTACGCTTCGGTTTCAAGTTTGGAGCGAAATTAGGGTTTTCGCGATTTTTCGCCGGATGAATTTTCGGTACAGAGTAAGAATTAATTTGGGGATTAAAAGTGACTTTTAAGTGAGAAATAATATGTGACTAGTGGCAATGATATAAGGTTAGTGAATGGGAAGAAAAAACCCTAGTACGTGAGTTTTTAAGAAAAACGGCGCGATCCGGCGGGTCCCGCGCACTACCGGTTGAACGCACCACTTGACCACCACTTTCTTACCATGCAAGCTTATTGATATTTGAGCAAAATATCTCCTAAATTCCAGCTAAGCTTGACCGAAATTAGAGGCTGAAAATACAAGAAAAGAAAAGGAAATTTTGCTTGGTAAGGGTTGTGACAAGTGTCACACCATTAGAGGCCATTGACCAAGACATTGTCCAACCTTCTTATCCCCAAAATTGCACCATTCTTCCTCATTATTTTTGCTGAAGAGCCGTGAGAGAGAGAGAGCAAAAACAAGAGAAAAGCTTCTCCATTTCTTCTTGAATCAAGTCACAAAGTGAGGAAACAAAGGAACTAAACCGATTAAAGGCACCCTTGAGTGTTTATTGAGTGAGTTGTGGTGAGTTTTTTGAAGGAGAAAGCTTGGGCTACTTGTAGTGACCTTTATTCAAGGTAAGAGAGTTTATCTCTCTAAGTTTTGCTTTCAATTTTGTTAAATTAAGCTTAGTAGTTTGATTTTGTGGTGGAATCATGGATGATTAGCATGTTTTAGAAGTTTTCCCCAATTTATTTGATGAACTAGGGCTTGTGGAAATTCTGCCCAAATTGTTGTAAGATGCTTATATGTTGCAATTGAAGTTTTATAGGGTGTTGTGGTAGTGATTAGACCAAGAAATTAAGGAAAGTTGCACTAGAAACTCAAAATTCCAGAATCTGGAAAATTTTCCCAACATTCTGTCCGAATTTGTATCTGTGTGTTAGAGGCCGAATTGGCCTTAGATCAAAGAAGAAAAGTTGTAGAGAATGGAATTTTATAGGTACCTACAAAATTTCAGCTCAATCGGAGCAACGTGGGAAGTGAAAAGTCCAAAATACCCTTACTGTTCTAAGTATTTCCCAGCAGTCCGTTTCACCAGTTAAGTCCAGTTTATCGCGTTTTTTGACTAGGATCCATTCTGATTTAGTGTTTTGTCAAAACATGAAAGTTGTAACATTCTGAATTACCTTTCAAATACCTCTAAGAACACCTGATTCGGACTTGTGTACTCTGAGTTATGTCCATTACAGTGTTCTGCGTTTAAACAGCCGATGAATTGGTTTCTGGTTTAGTAATTCGAGAATTTGACCAAGTTACATTAGAAACTGGACTAAGTGACCTTCATGAACATTGTAACCCTGAGTCTTAGCTTCGAAACGGCATAGGTTGCGTCTTAATCCGATAAGCGTAGCCTCGGATAAGTTATTTCCGCTTTCATACGTCAAATCTGTCTTTGGCTAAATTGAATTTCTGCACTTGTTATTACTGTATTTCTTATTCTTATGATATTGTGAGCCTATGGAACGGCTCTTGACTTGAATTGCTTATGTGTGATGTTGGGTTGTGGTTGAGGAAAAATAATGAAGCCAAAATGGCTGGAAAATTAGGTAAACACAAAGGGCGTGCTGCCCAAATTTTCGCCCGAGGGCTAGGTTTCTATTTGAACTTGTATACTTTTGTTTGGCCAATACCATGACCGGTTTTCCATTTTAAAACATGATTTTCATCATTGGGTTCAAACAACCCTCTTCTTACTTGAAAGTCATATTTACACGTGTTACTCTTAATTAGTCGGGTTTCTTTGTTTCCCTTAAATGTTTTGCTCGATAAACTGTAATATGTTCTCTTGTTCAACCTTAGGTTTCATTGGTGATTAAGGGCAATATCCGGAAGGATATTTTGCACGATATTTTGCATTTCTAGGTGAGTGTTCCTTATTTGATTCTATGGCTTGTTGTTATCATTTGCTAATGTGTTAAGTGCTTTTAATGATTTCCAAAACGAGCTTCCTAGGCGAGTGTGTACTTTATCGCACTCGACCTAAATAACTGTGCAATTTTCAAGGATTTAATGATTGAAATGTTACTTGCGCATGAATGTAAGTGTGACAGCCCCACCTTCCCCTAAGGCGAACCAAAGGGGTTAGCGGACTGCCTGCCCAGCTCTCGCCAGGACTACGGTACAGTTAACGTCGTTCTATAACGTTCCGGAACATACCATTGCGCGCAAACAAGTCAGAAAACACAAAATAAAAAAAAACAAAAATTGAAAACCGAAATGAATAGTGCTGGACACGCCAGAATCCGGCCGGAATCTGGCCGGATTAGCGGCCGGATTCTTGGCCGGATACTGTCCAGTAAGCATCTCGAATTTTTTTCAAAAGTTCCACCCAATCCGGCCGGCAATCCGGCCAATATTCCGGCCGGATTGTCTGGCCGGATACCGGCCAGTGAGCAACTGGCCGGGTTTCCAATTTTCCTCAGGCAATCCGGCCTTCAATCCGGCCAGATTCTGGCCGGATTCCTGGCCGGATTCAGGCCAGTGAGCTTTTGCCAAATTTTTTTTCTTTTTGCCGTTTGAAAGCCGATTCGCTCCGAAGTTCATCCAAACATCAATTCAACATATAAACATATATATACAATGGAAATCATCATTTACATCCATAATGGCATGCCAACCATTCATTAAGGAGTACACATTCGATTTGCCTATCAAAAGGAAATGAACCCGTTACATTAGGGTTTCACTTCGAGAGCGATACAAAAGACATGTACAAGCTCAGTATGGCAATTGACTATCCAGTCCATTTTCAAAAAGCATTTATATTCCTGTAAGGAAAACAAATAACACGGAATGAGCCAAGGCCCAGTGGTATACCACCCAATAAGCAATCAAAGTCATATAAGAATGAACCTTCATTTAAAGTGCACAAATAAGCAATGAAGCAAAATGGTAAAAGGATACGGTCGGCTCTCAAGAGCCCATTTCCACGCTTGCAATCTTGAACCAATCTCATTGACTCTCCGTCAATGTTAAAATACCAAACCGTAGACAACTCTTTACTTCCATTCCTTCCACCCAACATACCCCAACCGGGCCCGCACTCCATTTCAGTAGCTTTTGGTAATACTCGAGTTTACCGGAACCAAGGGTCTCATACCACAAGGTTCCCCAGTACAGTCCCCGTGGCAATTCAATCTTCACGACCAAGCCCTCGCCGGCTCGATCCAATTGACTACCAAACGGAGTTGAGCTCAGTAATGCAGTATGGCCGTTGGACATCGTCCAAACGACATCAATTCGGTTTCCATGAAATGGAATTTACCAACCAATATATCAAGTCCAGTAATGCAATAAAACGGTAACCAATCAGTGACAATAACAAAAGAGGTGAGGGCGGTCAAGTACACCCTCACCTTTATCAATTTCAATATCCAAGTAGGCCATTAAGGCATCACATAACATTTAACAAAGCCACATAGTAATCCATCAAGTGAGTAGTATACTCACCAAGTAAGAAAATGGTGTTTCATACACCGTGATCACCAAGCCGTCGAGCACTACCTTCAAGCCCTAGAACATGTAACACATACAATGAGACTCGAGAACGAGTCACCAAACAATGCTAAACACAACCCCAATAGGGTTTCATATGCATAAATGAACACGATAGCAAACCAGAAATTAAAATTAGCAATAGTCTTGGCCCCGATTAGGAAAAACTGTTTTACACTTATATGCGGTAATGGTACAACTCTCACTACAAATATCGGTTGGGGGTGTAAGACCCACCGTTTCGAAGCTATGGAACAGGGCTACAATAATGTAGAAGACCACTCAATCCAGTTCCTAGCTTAACTAGGTCGAAAATGCCAAATACTAACCCAGAATTCCTAAAACAGGTTCGCAAAACGCAGAAAACTGTAATCGGTATATCTCAGTCCATACAAGTCCAAATGCCGAAATTCCAAAGGCATACGTTAGCTAAGACATTCAGCTACATTTCATCAGAAGACATCAACTTCAAAATCCAAACCAAAACCAGTCAAAATGGCCAATCACTATCGCAGTTTTCGCATTCTGTCCAAAGCAGAACAGCTACAGTAATTTCGTCATAACTCATTCTACACTAATCCAAATGACCTGAAATTTTACAGGCATCTCCATCACATCAATACCTACAACTTTCATGTTTTGAGCAAAGTCTAATTCGGCCTCTAACCTAGTGATCTAAAACCGGACAGAATTGGGGACTTTCAAACCCTAACTTGCCAATTTTCCATCCAAATCCAAAATTAGTTGCATTTAACCACATTTGACATCCACTAGAGCCATTTCCAACCATTACAATTCATCATACAAGCCCCCAACATCAAGATCATATTAAACCAGAAAAATTCCCAATAAAATAAAAACTTCACCATAACAAGCCAAACCAAGAGATAAACCACATTTTCAACCACTTAAGCCACTTCTAAGCATCATGTAACCATTATTGAAGGTAGTAGGGTGTTCAAGCAACACTTACCAAGAGATCAAGAGAGAGAGGGATGTAGGACACCTTTGCTCTTCAAACAAAGTTCACCAAACAACTTGCTAGCACTAGAAGGAAGAAATTTATGGAGTAAGAACTAAGTTAAGCAAGTGGTTTAGTTGATTTGAGCTTGGAGTTGGCTAGAATATTGAAGAGTTTTGTCTTTCTTCTTGCTTAGGGAGGGCCGGCCATGGAGGAAGAAAATGAGAGAATTTTTTGTGAATTTTTTTGAAGATATTTACTTATTTGGGTCAAAAGTCAAAAAATGTCAAAAGGTGAATAGTAACTCTTAAAGTAAGACTAATGACATGGTGACAAGTGGCACTACATTAAATGCAATCTTATCATTTCTTTTCTCTCTCACATCAATCACTTCACACACACACTACTTATCTCTTAACACCCGATAAATTTTAAACAGTATCCGAAACTTAACCTTATTGGCCGAATTTTTTCCGAACTTTTCGCACTAGTGGGTCCCACGTCCATTATTTATCCTTAATTTTCTAAAAACTCGCCAATGCTAGAAAAATCATCTTAAAACTATAATTGCTCATAAAATCCTCTCAGAAAATATTTCTAAGCCAGAAAATGCAAAATTATGCAATTAAAGGGGAATAAACCCTAGGAAAATAATTAGGGTTTTACGGGCTCTCACACTCTCCCCCCCTTAAAAGAATTTCGTCCTCGAAATTTCTCACCTTAATTCCCGAAAAGGTTTGGGTATTTCTTTCGCATTTCCTCTTCCATCTCCCAAGTAGCTTCCTCCACTCCGTGGTTTCTCCATAGCACTTTCACTAGCGGAATCTTCTTGTTTCTGAGCTCTTTGACTTTTCGATCGAGTACTTGAACCGGTTTCTCTTCGTAGGCCAGTGATTCATCTACTTCGATATCCTCCGGTTGTAAAACATGAGATGGGTCAGGATGGTACTTCTTTAGCATCGAGACGTGAAATACATCGTGAATTCGAGATAGACTGGATGGCAGTTCCAATCGATACGCGACCGCTCCAACCCTCTGAAGGATTTTGTAGGGTCCGACGTACCGCGGTTGAAGTTTCTTTCCTTTGCCCGTTGTAAGACTTCGTAAAGGTGTGATCTTAAGAAATACATGGTCTCCAACTTCAAACTCCAAGTCTTTTCTTCGATTATCCGCGTAGCTCTTTTGGCGACTTTGGCAGTTTGGATTCGTTGCCTTATCAACTTGACCTTCTCTTGAGCCTCTTCCATCCATGGAATGGTTGCCGGGTCTAGTGCTTTCTTTTCACCAACTTCATCCCAGTAAATCGGTGAGCGGCACTTGCGTCCGTAGAGAGCTTCATACGGAGCCATTTGAATTGACGAATGGAAGCTATTGTTATATGCAAATTCGACTAAGGTCATGTGCTGACCCCAATTGCCTCCAAAGTCCAGAATGCACGTTCGTAGCATGTCCTCGAGAGTCTGAATCGTCCGTTCTGACTGGCCATCCGTCTGAGGATGATAGGTCGTGCTCAAGTTGAGTTTCGTCCCCAGGGTTTCTTGAAATTTCTGCCAAAACCGTGATACAAATCGTGGATCCCGATCGGAAACGATGCTCACAGGAACACCGTGTAATCTTACTACTTCATCCATGTACAGTCGAGTCAACTTGTCCATTGAATACTTCATGTTCACCGGCAAGAAATGGGCCGACTTGGTTAATCGATCAACGATCACCCAAACGGCATCGTGTCCTCTTTGCGTCCTCGGTAAACCGGAAACGAAGTCCATGGTAATGTTTTCCCACTTCCACTCGGGTATCTCCAAGGGTTGTAACAGACCCGATGGTTTTTGATGCTCTGCCTTCACTTGCTGGCAAATGAGACATTTTTGTACATATTGCGCGATTTCCTTCTTCATATTGTCCCACCAATAGGTTCCTTTCAGGTCTTGATACATCTTGCTGCTACCCGGATGGATTGTGTACTTAGATCTATGAGCTTCCTCCAGAATTTCTGCTTTCAATGCCTCATCCTTTGGTACCACCACTCGGTTTCGGTACTTTAAAATACCCTCAGGACTCAAATTGAAGTCCGTAGTTTCTCCCTTATCCACTTTCTCTTTCCATTTCTGTACCATCAAATCTTCTTTTTGTGCCTCTTTAATACGTTCCAGTAGAGTGGAGGTAACCCTAACATTGCCAAATATCACCTTATGGCTCCCTAGACAGGGTTTCCACTCGCACACGGATTCTAACAAACCCCACTCCTTAATCATTAGCCCTGCTACTTGCACCTTACGACTCAAGGCATCTGCTACCACATTTGCCTTTCCCGGATGGTAATTGATCGTACAGTCGTAATCTTCCAGAAATTCCATCCACCTTCGTTGCCTCATGTTTAATTCCTTCTGGGAGAAAAGGTATCTAAGACTTTTGTGATCCGAAAACACTTCGAAGGTCACCCCGTATAGGTAATGCCTCCACTTTTTCAGAGCAAACACCACTGCAGCTAATTCTAGATCATGAGTCGGGTAGTTTTGCTCGTGAAGCTTCAATTTTCTAGAGGCGAAAGCAATCACATTCCGGTTCTGCATCAAAACGCATCCCAGTCCTTCTCGCGACGCATCCGCATATACTACAAACCCGTCCATTCCATTGGGCAAGACCAGTACTGGAGCCATGGTCAATCTTTTCTTTAATTCTTGAAAACTTGTTTCGCATCGGCCGTTCCAGATAAACTGGCCATGCTTCTTTGTCAAGTCAGTTAAAGGTCCTGCCAGTTTGGAAAAATCTTTAATAAACCGTCGGTAGTACCCAGCTAGCCCTAGAAAGCTGCGAATCTCCGTGGGAGTTTCTGGCCTTTTCCAATTTGTCACGGCCTCAACCTTCGCTGGATCCACCGAAATACCTTCGTGAGAGATCACGTGCCCTAGAAACGCTACTCTCTCCAACCAGAACTCGCATTTACTAAACTTGGCGTATAGCTGATGTTCCCTCAAGGTCTGCAACACCATTCTCAAATGCTTCTCATGCTCCTCGCGTGACTTGGAGTAGACCAAAATGTCGTCAATGAACACCACGACAAACCGGTCTAGATAGGGTTTAAAAACCCTATGCATTAGGTCCATGAAGGCGGCGGGAGCATTAGTCAATCCAAAGGGCATAACGGCGAACTCGTAATGCCCGTATCTCGAGTTGAAGGCAGTTTTCGGAATGTCCTCCTTCCTAATCAACAACTGGTAGTACCCTGTCGGAGGTCCAACTTCGAGAAGACCACTGCTCCTTGCAGCTGGTCAAACAACTCGTCGATGTGGGGCAGTGGATACTTATTCTTGATCGTCACGTTGTTCAGCCCCCTATAGTCAATACACATCCTCAAAGTTCCATCCTTTTTCTTCACGAATAGGACCGGAGCTCCCCAAGGAGACTCACTCTCGTGGATGAATCCCCGCTCCAAAAGGTCTTGTAATTGCAACTTAAGCTCTTTAAGTTCTGCAGGCGCCATTCGGTAAGGGGTTTTGGAGATAGGTGCGGTTCCAGGTAAAAGATCTATTCGGAATTCTATCTCTCTTTCCGGAGGTAAAGCCACTAACTCATCAGGGAAAACATCCGGAAAGTCCCTCACTATGGCTACATCTTCTACCTTTAACTTATCCGTAGGGGTGTTAATTAAGAAGGCCAAAAATCCTTGCGCCCCTCTACTTATCAGTTTCCTAGCTCGAATGCCTGAAAGGAGAGCAGATGAGGCTAACCTACCCCTTATATCTAACCTTAAGGTTGCCTCGCCAGGAATGCGAAATTCAACTATTTTCGTTTTACAGTCCAGTTGGGCGTTATATTTAGCTAACCAGTCCATACCCAAAATCACGTCGTACCCCTTAATGGATAAACTAATCAAGTCCCCTAAAAACCTCCTTTCACCTATCCATACGTCGCAATCCCTATAAACCATACTAGTCACCAAACGTTGGTTCCCCGTAGGTGTACTAACCTCTAAGTCATATGGTAAACTAGCAGGTTTTATATCGATGCCACACATGAAATCAGGGTTAACAAACGAATGAGTGGCACCAGGATCAATTAAAACTTTGGCAAAGCGGTGGAAAATAGGGATCGTACCTTCCACCACCTCGGAAGAATCTGGGACCTGATGGGGCTCTAAGGAATAAACCCTAGCTGGCACCTTAGGTTTGGATCCGTCTCCTTTGGCTGGTCCAGTATTAATCCTCGGCGGTAGCTGACTCCCCTTTCCATCTTGTTTCAGGACCGGACAGGTAGCCAGCTAATGGTCCGCACTTCCACACCGCAGACATTTCCCCAGTTTCCTCCAGCAATTGTCCTCGGTGTGGTTTGTCTTTCCACAGTGCCCACAGGGACCACGAGGTGCCGAAGCCGAGCCACTCTGGGTGTTCCCCCTTTGTCCTCGCCCAGCTTGGCCGCCCCTGAACGGAGTCCCTCTGCCGGATCCAGATTGTCGTCCACCCCCAGTTCCTCGTCCAAACTTCGAGGGAGTACTCTTCTCACTTTGTCCAGATGTACTCCCAGGAAAACCACGCTTCTTGGCCTGGAAGTTTCGGACCTGAAGCCGTGCACTCTCGACCCGTTGGGCTTTTTCCATTGCCTCGCTAAAAGTAGTGATTTGAGCCGCTGCGAGATCTTTCTGGATCTCCACGTTCAAGCCCTGAATAAAGCGCCTCACGCGTCGTTGTTCGGTCATAATTAGTTCAGGCGCGAATTTGGACAGGCGGGTAAACTGGCTCTCGTACTCCGCCACAGTCTGAGCCCCTTGCCGGAGCCGGATAAACTCGTCCTCCTTCCTTTCCTGGACTAGAGGAGGGAAAAACTTAGCATTAAATTCTCGGATGAAATTCACCCAAGTCCTCTGTGTCTGCTCCCGCTCCCATTTCTGCCTAATTACGTTCCACCAGGAACGGGCAGCCCCCTCGAGTTGGAACACGGCAAAAGTCACCTGCCGTTCGTCCGGATAGTGTAAGGCCGCGAATATGTCTACCATCTTCTCCAGCCATTTCTCGGCCACGTCAGGGTCGGGTCCCCCAACAAACTTCGGCGGAGAAAACTTTTGAAAACGTTCTAGAGCTCTATCTTCGCTCTCATTATAATGGCCAGGGTTTCCGGGGTTTCCAGGGTTAGGGTTTGGGTTCTGGCCTTGTTGTTGCACTACTTGTGCAAGTAGGTTGGTCATTTGCTGCATAGCAGCAGCGATTTGAGCATTGGGGTCTATTTGGGGTTCAGGAATTGGGCCAGTAGAAGCTTCCCCAGTTTCCCTAACCGGTGTGGGTTGCCTACCGCGCCCACGTCCCCGACCACTTCGTGTTCCTTCCATAAGGTATACTTGGTCTAGGCAAGATTACTAAACCAAAGCAGTAACAAAGCATGTAAGTAACAAATAAACTTTCACTTAACACATAGCAATGCATTTCAAACAAGATCACAAGCACACATATATACAAGCCAAACATATATACAAGCAGTCAGTCAAGTACGGCCAAAGCACGTACGTACACAAAGATCCACCTGAGGATAGGCCTATCAAAAGAGATTTACACGTAGCCAACTCTACATCCAAAACGGTTAGCTAAGGCTCTATCCCTATCCCTATGTACATTCAAAACCACCACTATCCAAAAGGTGCCCTAAGATCAAGGCCTAATCAGTCGCCGGGGTCTGAGACCCAGGCGATGGGGTAGACTCCTCCCCAGGGTCGGCCTCCGCACACGAGGCCTCATCACTAGACTCCTCGAGTCCGTCGTCGCACAAGTTAAGGATCGCCTCCGCACGACCCCTGACCTTGCGAGCGCGCTTAACCTCACGCTCGTGACCATCCCTCAGTTGATCACATAGGTCATTAACTCGGTCCTCCGCCTCATTCACATCATACTCTAGCTCCATGATACGTGCGGCTTGCTTCTCATTGGTTGCCCTAGCCTGAGTCACCTCAGCTTCCAATGTCGCAACCGCAGCTTCCAACTTAGTATTATCCTTAGCAAACTCCTCACGTTCCTTTGCCACCGCCAACACTAGAGTGTTTGGATAGGCGTAGTTGCTACGACACTTGCACTGTCGAACACGGCTGGCCGGGCTCCAACGCACCACGGCCCCCTTCTGCCTAAGTTGATACTTAATTGGCGGCAGCGGACTACGAGGACGATCTCCTGCCGGACGGTCACTCGGGTCACCACTCGCATCCATCCTATAGCAAAGGAAGAAATAACATGATTACACTTAATAGGCATAAACAATAAAATCCTCAAATCGAGCACTTCTATTATACCCAGGCTAATTCAAACCTAGGCTCTGATACCACCTGTGACAGCCCCACCTTCCCCTAAGGCGAACCAAAGGGGTTAGCGGACTGCCTGCCCAGCTCTCGCCAGGACTACGGTACAGTTAACGTCGTTCTATAACGTTCCGGAACATACCATTGCGCGCAAACAAGTCAGAAAACACAAAATAAAAAAAAACAAAAATTGAAAACCGAAATGAATAGTGCTGGACACGCCAGAATCCGGCCGGAATCTGGCCGGATTAGCGGCCGGATTCTTGGCCGGATACTGTCCAGTAAGCATCTTGAATTTTTTTCAAAAGTTCCACCCAATCCGGCCGGCAATCCGGCCAATATTCCGGCCGGATTGTCTGGCCGGATACCGGCCAGTGAGCAACTGGCCGGGTTTCCAATTTTCCTCAGGCAATCCGGCCTTCAATCCGGCCAGATTCTGGCCGGATTCCTGGCCGGATTCAGGCCAGTGAGCTTTTGCCAAATTTTTTTCTTTTTGCCGTTTGAAAGCCGATTCGCTCCGAAGTTCATCCAAACATCAATTCAACATATAAACATATATATATAATGGAAATCATCATTTACATCCATAATGGCATGCCAACCATTCATTAAGGAGTACACATTCGATTTGCCTATCAAAAGGAAATGAACCCGTTACATTAGGGTTTCACTTCGAGAGCGATACAAAAGACATGTCCAAGCTCAGTATGGCAATTGACTATCCAGTCCATTTTCAAAAGCATTTATATTCCTGTAAGGAAAACAAATAACACGGAATGAGCCAAGGCCCAGTGGTATACCACCCAATAAGCAATCAAAGTCATATAAGAATGAACCTTCGTTTAAAGTGCACAAATAAGCAATGAAGCAAAATGGTAAAAGGATACGGTCGGCTCTCAAGAGCCCATTTCCACGCTTGCAATCTTGAACCAATCTCATTGACTCTCCGTCAATGTTAAAATACCAAACCGTAGACAACTCTTTACTTCCATTCCTTCCACCCAACATACCCCAACCGGGCCCGCACTCCATTTCAGTAGCTTTTGGTAATACTCGAGTTTACCGGAACCAAGGGTCTCATACCACAAGGTTCCCCAGTACAGTCCCCGTGGCAATTCAATCTTCACGACCAAGCCCTTGCCGGCTCGATCCAATTGACTACCAAACGGAGTTGAGCTCAGTAATGCAGTTTGGCCGTTGGACATCGTCCAAACGACATCAATTCGGTTTCCATGAAATGGAATTTACCAACCAATATATCAAGTCCAGTAATGCAATAAAACGGTAACCAATCAGTGACAATAACAAAAGAGGTGAGGGCGGTCAAGTACACCCTCACCTTTATCAATTTCAATATCCAAGTAGGCCATTAAGGCATCACATAACATTTAACAAAGCCACATAGTAATCCATCAAGTGAGTAGTATACTCACCAAGTAAGAAAATGGTGTTTCATACACCGTGATCACCAAGCCGTCGAGCACTACCTTCAAGCCCTAGAACATGTAACACATACAATGAGACTCGAGAACGAGTCACCAAACAATGCTAAACACAACCCCCAATAGGGTTTCATATGCATAAATGAACACGATAGCAAACCAGAAATTAAAATTAGCAATAGTCTTGGCCCCGATTAGGAAAAACTGTTTTACACTTATATGCGGTAATGGTACAACTCTCACTACAAATATCGGTTGGGGGTGTAAGACCCACCGTTTCGAAGCTATGGAACAGGGCTACAATAATGTAGAAGACCACTCAATCCAGTTCCTAGCTTAACTAGGTCGAAAATGCCAAATACTAACCCAGAATTCCTAAAACAGGTTCGCAAAACGCAGAAAACTGTAATCGGTATATCTCAGTCCATACAAGTCCAAATGCCGAAATTCCAAAGGCATACGTTAGCTAAGACATTCAGCTACATTTCATCAGAAGACATCAACTTCAAAATCCAAACCAAAACCAGTCAAAATGGCCAATCACTATCGCAGTTTTCGCATTCTGTCCAAAGCAGAACAGCTACAGTAATTTCGTCATAACTCATTCTACACTAATCCAAATGACCTGAAATTTTACAGGCATCTCCATCACATCAATACCTACAACTTTCATGTTTTGAGCAAAGTCTAATTCGGCCTCTAACCTAGTGATCTAAAACCGGACAGAATTGGGGACTTTCAAACCCTAACTTGCCAATTTTCCATCCAAATCCAAAATTAGTTGCATTTAACCACATTTGACATCCACTAGAGCCATTTCCAACCATTACAATTCATCATACAAGCCCCCAACATCAAGATCATATTAAACCAGAAAAATTCCCAATAAAATAAAAACTTCACCATAACAAGCCAAACCAAGAGATAAACCACATTTTCAACCACTTAAGCCACTTCTAAGCATCATGTAACCATTATTGAAGGTAGTAGGGTGTTCAAGCAACACTTACCAAGAGATCAAGAGAGAGAGGGATGTAGGACACCTTTGCTCTTCAAACAAAGTTCACCAAACAACTTGCTAGCACTAGAAGGAAGAAATTTATGGAGTAAGAACTAAGTTAAGCAAGTGGTTTAGTTGATTTGAGCTTGGAGTTGGCTAGAATATTGAAGAGTTTTGTCTTTCTTCTTGCTTAGGGAGGGCCGGCCATGGAGGAAGAAAATGAGAGAATTTTTTGTGAATTTTTTTGAAGATATTTACTTATTTGGGTCAAAAGTCAAAAAATGTCAAAAGGTGAATAGTAACTCTTAAAGTAAGACTAATGACATGGTGACAAGTGGCACTACATTAAATGCAATCTTATCATTTCTTTTCTCTCTCACATCAATCACTTCACACACACACTACTTATCTCTTAACACCCGATAAATTTTAAACAGTATCCGAAACTTAACCTTATTGGCCGAATTTTTTCCGAACTTTTCGCACTAGTGGGTCCCACGTCCATTATTTATCCTTAATTTTCTAAAAACTCGCCAATGCTAGAAAAATCATCTTAAAACTATAATTGCTCATAAAATCCTCTCAGAAAATATTTCTAAGCCAGAAAATGCAAAATTATGCAATTAAAGGGGAATAAACCCTAGGAAAATAATTAGGGTTTTACGGGCTCTCACAACTACTAACTGTCACTTGAATATTTAAGCACAAAAATACATATTTCAAGACCATTGTGCAAGCCTCTAATTTTCCAAGCTTATTGTATTCTCGAATCGATTATTGACGCCTATCGTGTATTCATTATTTCCACTTAACGAGCCTTCAAAAATTAAATTTTGAAACAAGTCACTTTAAAAATATAACTAAGTTATAAATCCATATAATTAGGTCTAAAAAGATTAAAAAATAATATTCGGAGCGATTGGCCAAATAAATATTTAAATGAACTCGTAATAGGAGTTTTAAAATAAGAAAATTTACAGGTTCTCATTTAAGTCCAGTATTAATTCCTCAAATCTCCAATTAATTCCTATCAGCGCGTCTTTCGGAAAATTATCGACGCGCAAGCGGTATACACTTACTTAAAACTCATTTACCTTTAATTCCTCAATTAACTTTTCTTAATCTACTATTGATCATTCTTAATTTCCCAAAATAAATGCACTCCCGAATAGAATATCACCTTGAAACACATGTACTCATTATTCCTTACTTAAACGAACCTCCGAAATTTAAATTTGCTAACAGGACGTTTTAAAAATATAAGGAAAACATTGTTCAATATGAATGGACTTAGAATGGTTGAAATAAATTATTTGGAGAAAAAAAGTAAATAAATATTTAAATAAACCAATAATATTCGATAAAAATAAGAAATTTTGTCGGGTCCACACATCCTCCCCTCCTTAAAAAGAATTTCGCCCTCGAAATTCACTTACAAATCAATCCCTTCATGGTTAAGCCTATCAGGCCAATCACTAATTTACGTTTTCCAACTTATACTTCACAATTTCTATTCATTCAACTAGTAATCAAAACTTAATTTAAAATTTTTTTATAGGCATTTTAACTTCCGAGTCATAGGGCAACTTAATCGGCCTCATGTCTACCTCTCATAGGTAATGTCCTCACTTCTTTAATGCCATTATTACAATCACTAACTCCAAATCACGGGTTGGTTACTTTCTCTCGTGATATCTTAACTTTCCAGAGGCATACACAATCACCTCATGATGTATCAGTAGTATACATTCTAACCATCATTTGAAATATCTATATAAATCACAAAACTGCCTTGGTGCATCGATTAAAAATTTTTCACTTTCAAAATCTTCCTCACATCTAGAATCCCAAATAACTTGTCAAGTCTTGCACTCTTATAAAATCCTTGGTAAACCAAAGGTAGTATTCGGCTAACTCTAAGAATTCCAAATTTTGGTAAGATTCTTTGGTCGTTTCCTCTTAAACAACTTCCACTTTAGCGGAGTCAATAACAATTCCTTCCTTAGATGTTGTGTACCTAGAAAGGTTACTTCTTCCAATCGAACCCACATCTATTGAATTTAACGAAAGTTGATGCTCTCTAGAGGTTTGTAAACTATTATCAAGTATCTTTCGTGATCTTCTCAAACTTTAGAGTATACAGATATATCATCAACAAATGCCACCACCTGTTCATCCAAATACAATTTAACTCCAATGCATTAGGCCCATAAATGCTAATAGTGCTTCAGTCAACTCGAAGGGTGTACCGAAAATTTAAAGTGTCCATGTCTTAAATTGAAAGCGGTGTTAACTACATCAGTTTCTAGGATCCTCAACTGGTAATAACTCTACTTTAAATTCCTTATTCACAACTCCTGGCCATTGATCAAAATTCCCGTTTATGTGAGGCTATGGAGTATTTGTGCTTAGTAGTCACATCGTTTAAGTGTTGATAATCTATATATATAGCCTCCAGCTTCCATTCCAAATACGATATCCGGTCCTTATTCATTAGACTCATTGAACCTATCAAATATTTTCCTTCACCAACTCAAATCTCCCAATTTTAATATCTCAAATTAGTGCTCAAACATTGGATCCCCTTCAAAATTAAGTTCTCAATTCGGTCCCGATCCCTAGTTATCTCCAAGACCTGAAGTTGCCTACGCTCTCAAGTACAATCTTGATCACGTCTATTATCGTTCATGTCATATTATCAATCTAGAGGCGTAGGACAAAGTGCATTCATACATATAAACCATGAAATCATTTAAAACAAGGTAAATTTCATATTTCATAAAAGATCATAATGGGTACATCAAATTGGAATAGATTTATCAAATCATTTGGACCGAACCCTAAGCTATCAGCGGACTGCCTGCCCAACTCTCGCCGGGATTCAGTCGATCAAAGTACTAATAACACCGATGAAACGGACGAGATATCTTCCAAGCAAGGGAATGAAACCCTGATTGATACATAATCACTAATCTAATGTTCAGGCTTAGTATTTAGATAACTAATTGTCTACTACCACTCCATACTCAAAATTACATAGCATAAGTCGAACTTACGGGTACAAGCTTACCAGTCTGCTTAAACAAAAGTTACAACCTCAAAACACAAGTACAAGCAAAATAAAGCTAAGAAAGCTCTTGATCAAATCCCTTCCCGATCTGTTAAGGAAAACAAAGGGAATGGGGTGAGCTAAATCCCATGTAGACACCAAATTTTGATTTTAAGCTTTGTTTATTTAATTGATTTAAGTTTAGCTTTATGTGTTCAATTTTAGGTTTTTTAGTTTATTTATTTATTTCATTTTATATTATTTTTGTTTTTGGGTCTCTTATTTTATTTTATTTAAGGTTAAAAGTATTTTTTATATCCTAAATTTCAGGAAAAGAAAAATAAAAAGGAAAAAGGAAAAAAAAGAAGAAAAAGTAAAAAAATGACAAGTGGAGGGGGCATGCATGGGGACAAGTGTCCCTTTGGATATTAGACAACAAAGCATCTAAGGGGGTTAGGTGTTAGAGACACTTGGATGTCCAAGATTTAAAGGAAAAAGAAATGACAAAAAGAAAAGGGAGGGCCGGCTGAGAAAGAAAAAAAAAGGAAAGGAAAAAAAAAAAAGAAAAGCTCACGGCGGAGGAACCAGGGAGCGGAGAGAAAAGAAGAGCCTCGGGCTGGAGCAGGAGAAAAAACTGAACAAGAAAAATCTGGAAATGAAAAGGAGAGAGGCTTCGGGCAAGCTGAAAAAGAAAGGAACAAGGGAAGAAAGGTCTCGGCTGAGAAGGGAGCTTGAGAAAAAAGATCCTGCCTTCGCAATTCTTCATCAGAGTCGGCAATTCATTTTTGGGTGGTCCGGCGGAGTTTGTTCATCTGTGAATCTTCATGGTGATTTGGCTACATAAAACAGCAGAGGAGGTAAGATGATGGTTTCCAATTGGATTGTTCTACCCAGATAGCTTCTGCGTTTTTTTTGTTTGATTGGCGGATGATTGTTGTTTTACCATTCTTTCTTCCTTATGCTCTCATTGCTGTTCACGTTTGTGTTTGCTGTACATTGTTTCTTTTTCTGTGGGCATTTTCTTTTGGTATTTAAGTTATGGAAATAAAAAGGCATAAGTGGCACAATTTTCGTCAGTTTGAAAACTGAATTGCATGATTATACGTTTGATAATGAAACCCAGAAGATCGCAGAGATCTCTTGCAGAAGATTTGCACGTTTAGATGATTGAACTTTTGTGTTTTTCGTTGCTTAAGATCAAAGTCTAATGCCTGGTTCAGATTTTACTTGTGAGAAACTAGCACACTTGCACTGAGAACCAGAGGAATTGGAAGAAAAGCTTCATGTTTTTCTTATGTTTTGCTGTCTTTCTTCCAAAAACAGCCCACTGGTTGGGTTTTGCCGCATGATTCATTATCCAATGCTCATATTTGGGAGATAGAATTTGACGTTTGATGTTTGAGTAGAAGAATCCTGTCCAAATCTGTGTTATATGTTTAAATGTTCGCTGGATAGATGGGCTCCCGTAGCTTCAAAAAGCTTCGGCCAAGATGCCTGAATTCTGTTTGGAAATTCATATTCTTCAGCTCCACTCTACCCTAGATTTCCCTTGTTTGTATGTTCAATCTTGTGTTGGATGATGGTTTATGAAATTTGGCCAGTGTTTAAGTTCGAAGCTTTGTTTAAAAATCATTGCACGCTTCCTGCGTTGTTAAATGGACTGAAGTTACAGAACAAAAATGAAGAAGAAAGCAAGCTTTTACGTAAGCTTTGCATGCAAAATCTTCCATGATTTGCAATTTAGCCCCTTAATCTCTGCCTGACTCCACTAAGGCCCAAACAAATAAGAAATATCATTCAATTTGGTCCCTTTTTAACGTCAATTTCCTTCAGCATGTTTTAATTTGTTTTTGGGCAGATTGCTTAGGGATTTTAGGATGGATTTTGAGTACTTAATGTGTTTTTGATAAATTTTAGCTTTGATTTGGATCCTTAGTGGAATCTTGGGTATTTTGTGATTTGAATGTAGCAAATTGAATTTTATTTATTTTTGTGGATTTTAGGATTGATTTTTAGAGGTTTCGCCTTAAGGCCTTAATTTTAATTTCCTTCCTTTTAGACCCCTGATACTCAATAAATTAACCCCTCGAACTTCTTTGATTTTTACAAGCGAGTCTCTACTTGTTTTAATTTCTTAAACATGGGTTGTTTGCTTCCTTTTAAGTGCCTTTGATTGATTCAATTTTATGCTTATTCCCATTTCATGTGATTATCTCTTGATTAAAATGATGCCTTGACCCTTTCTTTATTTTGGAGGGTAAATAAGTAATTTCACTCCATTAGGGCTCCAACTCCAGGGAGGTACACCCTATCCCTCATTTCTTACTTTATTTGACTCTACGTGCCTTATGTGACTTTACGTGTTTGATTGCATGCCTCTTGAATGTTTTTTTATTTATTTCATTTATTCATTTATTTGCTTTATCGGCTTTAATTTTGTATATTTATTTTAGTTCAATTTTGACCATTTGAAAGGCACTTGAATGCCAAAGTTGTAATAGTTAGGAGTTTATTTATTTATTTTATCTTTTCCCTTTAGATTGTTTAGGCCTCCCCAATGTAATAGATAGGGCTCGTCTTGTTTGTTTGCTTCGTTTTGCTTGCATGTTTTGCCTGCCTATGTGTTTAATTGCTTTCCCCTAGGTTTCTGCATCTAGATGAGCATGCTTATGTGCTACGTGCTAGGTGAAACTATGTGCTTTTGCATGTCTATTCGCTTTTAGTATTATATCTGATTATGTGGATGGAATACACGTCACCATGACTAGTCCAATGCTAGTCATGGTCTTCTCCTCGAATCCTCACAAGTCCAATGCTTGTGAGAGAGCGTTAGTAAAGGGCTAGTCCAATACTAGACCCAATAGGGCCGTCCCCCTCGCTAGTACATACTTGCATGCCCTCATTACATTTCATGCATTTTTTAGTATTTTTCATATTTTTGCATACGCCCCTAACCTTTCCCTTGCACATTTAGGATTGCATTTCATTCTAGTTATTAAGGTCATTTGCTTGATTAGGTTAGGGAGTCACTCTTTTGGTAAGGGGGATGGACGAGTTTGGCTACACATAGCCTTAGCACGCTCATTCTTTTTCTAACCAAAAGATAAATCAAAAGTCACGATTTATGGTCCTCCCGTACCCATCTTGCTTGCATCCCTCTAGGGCACATGCATTTCATACTATCACTTTACTCACCTTACCTTGCACACCCATTTGCACACTCCCACTTACACACTATTATCTTTTATTACTTTTTTCACTTCACACGAACTCATGTTTTCACATTGCATACATTCATTCCACTCATTTTTACGTCATTAGCATTATTCGTGATCTCTTGGAGGGCTTATCCTTGGCTATCACAACTCATGTGACTTAGTCCAATCGAGTCTCTAAGAGATATTTGTCCCACTCGATTCATCATTAGATTTAGGATTGCATCCATGTTAGTTACATCTAAATACGATACATTTTTTGATTAGAAATTAGGAAAATCATGACTAAATCATGCAACTAGCTTAGGTTAGGTTGAGAGGGTGCCTTAGACATTGTCTTTGCCTTCCCTCTCTTCAACTGTGACCCCCGAACTCGTTTTCTTTTATTTTCGTAGACTAGGAGTCATCTAAAAAGTTTTTTATTTCATTTTCTCAAAAACTACTTTTTGGGTGATTTGGTACACCCCAACTCAATATCAAGTGGCGACTCCTGTTTAAAAACCTTTTTAGATAATCATTTTGGCCAAACCGTCGTATTTAAAAGTCCCATGGCCTTTTCTTTACTTCTCACATTCACACACACTTCACATATTTCACACACTAATGATTTCAAAACGACTTTCTTTTCCGATTTTTCAAAAAAATGGGCCGCGATAGATTGGCGACTCCACTGGGGACTTCCTAAGTGGGTCCGAGCACTTGATTTAGTTATTCTTTTTCTTTTCTACCCTTTTCATGTATCGCATTTGGATGTTTAGGGTTGCATTTTTCCTTTTTAGGATTTTTGCATTTCGCGCGTATCAACTCACATCCTTCATCTATTCGCGTACGATTGATTTGATGGATGGATGGTTTATTTATGTGATCCCACGCTTTGTATTGCATTTGGGTGGGGGGATATTATCCTAGAACCTCACGTTGGTTCTCGATCTCTCCCCTCCAAAAAGGAGCACTAGCATACGTGTATACGCTTTATTATTCATCCCTCCTTTATTTTTCTTTTAGTGGTTTGTCACGCCACTCCACCCTATTAGGATTAGGCGACCCACTTGGATATGTGATTGCGACACGACGTGTGCGTAGCATGATCCGAGGGGTCACTCAATCTTCCGCTTTAAGCTTTGGGTTAAATAGCCTTTAACTTTTAGTCGAAGGTTGGGGATTTTTTATAGATTCACTCAGACATGTAGCCGTGACACGACGTGTGCGTAGCAGTGTCTGGAGAATCGCTTGAGCCACCGACAAAGAACCTTGGGATTGATGACCCTTGGCTTCCAAGTCTGAAGGCTCGGGGACCTGAAACCTATCGAGTCTAGATGCATTAGTGAGTTAATACCTCATGCATCCATGATAGTTTATCTAGGGTAGAGTCTGCCTTACCCTATTAGGGACACTATTCACGAGGGGAGGGATCCAACCCTTTTTTCCTTTTATTGTTTTATCTCTTTGTATTGCTACAATGTGTTATGTGTATTTATCTGTTTGAACTAACTTTTCTTGGTTTTTGTCCCCATTGCATTCATAAACCCTAGAAAATAAGAGTCCTGGCATGGTACTCTCTAGGAGCCTACCTTATTTGATGTGACACATTTAAATTCAATACTTCGCATTTGCAGCATGAATATATTTCATTTTAGACTCACCCCGGCATACAAAAGGGGTTCCCTTTAGGTCACGTTTCATTTGTGTACTGCATATTTACGCGCTTTGATAAAATGACATCATGCATAAACCCTAGAAAGGGAATGCCATTTAGGGGATCCCGTGTTAGGAATAAGCCACCTTGTGTCTCGGATACTTAATCCAAGGAGACTTGCACGTTTACATTTTGTACCATCCAAAGGGGTAGTGCACAAGGTAAGGTAGGATCCGATCATTTTCATAGAGCGATATGTGGAATATAAGCGTCTAATAATCACTTTTTGGCCATTTTATTAAAATTGGTAAAAATCCCTTGCGTAAAGGACATTAATTTGAAGAAATTCACAAATAATTCCTCACTATTGAGACGATATATAAATTGAGGTCAAATTTTGATTTTAGAAGGCTCATAGACTAATGCATCGCAATAAATGTTTGAAACTACCAGTGGATAGATTGATTTTTAAATAAGCTGTCAATTCCATTCAATCCATTGGACCATTTTATTCATCAATTTCACCCAATCCATTTTATCAATTTGTTCATTTTGAATTCATTTGACTAGTTTACCTATTTTAGGGCAATCTAGTCGATTTTTAATAGATAACTAATTTCATTCAATTCATTTGATTAGTTTACCCATTCTTAGGGCAATCTTATCGATTTTGAATAAATCATCAATTTCGTCCGATCCATTTGACCAATTTACCTATTTTTAGGGCAATTTGATCAATTTTGAATAAATCATCATTTCACTCGATCTGTTTGATCAATTGATTTCATTCAATTCATTTGATTAGTTTAATTCATTTTTAGGGTTATCCATTCAATTTTGAATAAATAATCAAATTTCATTCAATGCATTTGACCATTTTACCCTTTTTAAGGTAATCTAGTCAATTTTGAATAAATCATCAATTTCATCCTATCCTCTTGACCCCCTTATTCCTTTTTAGAGTTTAAGTTTAAAGTTCGCTGAATAAATTAGTCAAGGCATTGCAATCCTTTCAAGAGTAGGCTCTTTTACACATCATTTTATGTGTTGATCAAACAAAGCAATCCATTCGGATTTTGTCCTCATTTTTAGGACAAATGTCTCTTCTTACTCCAATTGGTCAAACTTTTTCACATTATTTTTCACTCAATCAGTTGATCGGATTCATCAGGTATTGTATGGTGCCTACCCTAGAGGATTGCATTTTCATGTTAGGCCTACCCTTGGCATGAAAGGGCTCCCCCATAGGACATGCATACCGATTTTGTAGTCTTGCCTACTAACCCGGGGTATTTTTTCTTTTGTTTTCCCCCTCCCCTGCATTCATAAAAATGTTTTAATAAGGTGAAAATATTTTTCTATGTCTGATAAAATTTGAAAATTACAAGTATTATTTGATTCTTGGGCAGGCCTTGCAATGAAAATATGAAGGATCTATCTGGAGGCGTTAGACTGAAGCCTCTAAGAGATTTCATAATTATTTTTTAAAGAAAAATTCTATATATTTGACTTGTTAATACATTTTTGTCTCAAAAGAAAAGGAGGCAAAAAGTATATCTGTGGAGCTCTTTCGAAGTTATCTCTTCTCATTTGTATTATAATTGAACGAGAAATTTTGTTTTAATCTTTTTCAGCAATAAAGTTTTTAGACAATTATTGTTTTGTATATATTCATGTACATTTCATTCTTTCGCTCATTGGAGATTTCATGATGAATTTTAAGAAATAAAACCATATTGAAATTTTCTCAACCTCTAACTTGAAAATTCACAAGTGTATGCTTTCTAAAATCCTTGCGTACACTAGATTGGTGATCTGAGCTACACAATAAGAGTGTTCAAAAATTAAAAGCGGTCACTCAAAAGGCCCAATGAGATACATTTTCTCCTTCACTTAACCCCAAAATAAAATCAGTCACATTGATTGATAAATTACAAACTGGGGCAATCTTTGCTTGAAAAATGTCCAATGTGTCTAGTCAGATTCAATTCACATCTAAGTGAAAGCAAAAATGTGCATTATTCTTGTTTGTTTTGAAAATTTGGAATGATACTTCAAGCGTTCGTTTCTCTACCTATGCATATTTTATCATTTGCTCTCCCATTTGAGTCTTTGAAAGAATAATTTCATTTCAAATAAGAGCCTTAATGATCACTACACTACATTAGAAAATTCTTAGATATCAAAAATGGAGTGCATTTTCAATGACCATTTCATTACTTTAGTTGTCATGAGGTGTAAGAATGATACTTTGGCCATCGTTTCTATAATCAAAACACTATTTATCCCTTGCATCCTTATTTGAGCTAAAATGGGTGGTTCTTTTCAAAGCACCTATGATCGCACCCCACATTGGGGAGGGAGATTGGAGAATTTTCCAAAAAGGAGAAAAAGTAAAAATGCTAAAATTAAAAGAAAAGAGTGAATCACAAATTGGAGAAATTTGATTCTACCTGGACTTCAATTTTGAGAAAAAAAGAAAAGAAAAGAGAGAAAGAGAAAAAAAGAAGGAAGGGTGTCCGGCAAATCACCCATGCTTCACAGATGTAGATGAACAGGAGTCTTCCTCTGTCAATTAATTCAGATACATGCAAGAAATTTCGCATTAATGAAAGTTTCCTTTCAGAGTTAATGTAAGGAACGGAACGAAAAATCAGGCCCTCTTTTTTTTAAGTCAAACATTCTATCTCTAGTTATCCCTTTTGACCTTTCAGAATAAGTTATTTCGTTTGGCAACCCCTGAGGATCGCAAACCCCACACTGGGGTAAGTTTAAGTTGAAAAGGAACGAAAAGTCCCAAGAGGTGAAAAATGCTAAAACAACAAAAGCAAAAGGAAAGAGAAGAAAAGAGAGTCTCGGTTAAGTATAAATTGGGGCAAATTTTGAAAAATTTCAAAGGAATGGCAGAAGGCCGAAAAAAAAAAAGAAAAATGAAAAGGAAAAGAGCCTCAATTGAGAATAAACTGGGGCAAGTTATGATTTAACCTTAATAAGAGGGTTGATACAATAATGCGATCTCAGATTATTTAAACCACTTTGAAAAATCCGCTTTCAAGCCTTAACTTTTCTAAGCACCCCACCTGACCCCATTACAAAAATCGAAAGTCCTGACTTCTGTTCTTTGCAATATCTCTGTCAAGAAATTTTCTAATTGGCAAGTGATGTTCCTATACTGATGCCAAGAATTTTTTTAGATGTATTTCTGAATTGATTAGGTGTGAGATTGGCGCTATTCATCATGTGAAAACCCGCGGGGCACCTTTGGAAAAAAGAAGAGAGAGAAAGCAAGAAATAAATGCAAAGGAATTGAAAAAGATTTGATGGTGAAATCCCTGTTAAGTGATGATGAAAATCACCAAATCTAAGATCTTTGAATTCAAAATAGGGGCAATTTTTGGAAAAATACGATCTTCGGTGCAATGTCCTTGAAAATCTTATTTCTTTAACTATCGTTTTCAAGCCACATTTCAAGCTCATAAAATCCATCGCTGACTTATTCTTCATGACAACTCAAAGTGAGGATCATGCTTCTAAGGAATCCATCAATCACTCATGATCATAAGGGTATGACCAGTTTTCACATGTTTAGCTATCGTTTCTACCCATATGTTGCAAATTTAAAACTTATATGTTGACTAAGTTTTCTTAAGAAATACGGGTGACAAACTATTTGCTTTCACTAAGATGTGATATTGAATGGATTACATACAATTTGGGCACAAGAATAAGACAGATCCTAACCTCTCATTTTTTCTTAGCGTTCTCAAAAGTAGAAATAACACCCACTTGATTGGTTCTGAAAGATGAGTTAATAAGGAGTGGTGACCCATTACCCTAAGCATTGATGCTAAAGAGGGAAAGAAATCTTTCGTAATTTGGTATTATTTTGAGAAATTCATCATGAAATTTTTTGTATGAGTTTAAGTAAGACGCTTAGATTTCTTCACATTGTATAGGAAACACAGTTTCTTATTTTGTTCAAACAAATGGAGTATCATCCAAACAAAATTTTGCAATCAAATGGGCCCACATTGGGGTAAATTTTTATTTGTAAGATTTCGCAAAATAAGCCCACACTGGGGCAAATTTTTTTGATTTCAAATCAATCATGCTGCTCTTTTTATGAGTAGTAGTTGCATCAATTTTAAAATAAGAAATTTAAGTGCATGTTGTACTTGGATAAACCCCATGTGCAGGTATTCGTGGCTGAAAATAATGAAGAAGCATCCAGTGATGTGGAAGGCTGATACTGAAAAGAGAAGCAAGAAGAAAGACGAAAAAGGGCCCGACACTAGGGCAAATTATCTTTGAAGAGATTCGCTCAAACAAAAATCCCAAAAAAAATAAAAAAAATAAAAAAAAAATCTCAAAAATAAAAAAAAATAAAAAATCAGAAAGGTCAAAAATCAAAAAATCAAGTTTAATTTCTTGTTTCTTGACAAATCAAATTTAATTTCTTGAAAAATCACGTTGGCCTGGATTTTGTGCCGCCAACATCACAAAGATCACGTTGGGCCTGGACTTTGTGCCGCCAACATTACGCCAAACATCACATTGGGCCTGGATTTCGTGCCGCCAACATCAAAAAATCACGTTGGACTTGGATTTTATGCCACCAACATCACGAACATCCCGTTGGATTTGGATTTTGTGCCGCCAACATCCCGTTGCGTCTGGATTTTGTGCCGCCAACATCCCGTTGGGTCTGAATTTTGTGCCGCCAACATCACAAAGATTACGTTGGGTCTGGACTTTGTGCCGTCAACATCACAAAGATCATGTTGAGCCTGGATTTTGTGCCTCCAACATCCTGTTGGGCTTGGATTCTGTGCAACCGAGGCAGGTTCGGGTTTAATCCCACTGACCAATTCATCACATTGGGGCAAATCTTTGAATAATTTGCCAAGCAAGTTTTATACAGTTTCTTCATACATACCAGCATTTCATTTTATACCGCCACTAGCCGTGGGTCAGTCCCACTAGTGAGCATTTCATTTTACATTGCCACTAGCCGTTGGGTCAGTCCCACTAGTGAGCATTTCATTTACACTGCCACTAGCCGTTGGGTCAGTCCCACTAGTGCGCATTTCATTTGCATCATTGCCGCTAAACATGGGTCAGTCCCACTAGCGTGCATTTCATCTTTTTTGCCACTAAACATGGGTCAGTCTCACTAGCGTGCATTTCATCTTTATTGCCACTAAACATGGGTCAGTCCCACTAGTGAACATTTCATTTTCATTGCCACTAAACATGGGTCAGTCCCACCAGTGTGCATCCCATGATTTTAAATTTTGTCCCATGATGTTAAATTCTGTTCGGGTCAGTCCCATGATTTAAATTTTGTTCAGGTCAATCCCATGATTTTAAACTTTGTTGGGGTTAGTCCCCTTTTAAATTTCCTGTTGGGGCCAGTCCCCTTTTAAATTTCTGGTTCGGGTCAGTCCCGTTTTAAATTTCTTGTTGGGGTCAGTTCCCTTTTAAATTTCTTGTTCGGGTCAGTCCCGTTTTAAATTTCTCGTCTGGGTCAGTCCCATTTTAAATTTTGTTAAAGGAGGTCAGCCCTCATTTCAAATACGGTAGTCGTTCGAGTAGCTGCAGCCGAATGACACAGGTAAGTATTTGGTGTTTACGTCTTTGTCTCAAATTTCTTCAAAACTCAGACAAAGAGGGGCAAACTGTAGACACCAAATTTTGATTTTAAGCTTTGTTTATTTAATTGATTTAAGTTTAGCTTTATGTGTTCAATTTTAGGTTTTTTGTTTATTTATTTATTTTATTTTATTTTATTTTAGTTTTTGGGTCTTTTATTTTATTTTATTTAAGGTTAAAAGTATTTTTTATATAACTAAAAAGGAAAAAGGAAAAAAAAGAAGAAAAAGTAAAAAAATGACAAGTGGAGGGGGCATGCGCGGGGACAAGTGTCCCTTTGGATATTAGACAACAAAGCACCTAAGGGGGTTAGGTGTTAGAGACACTTGGAGGTCGAAGATTTAAAGGAAAAAGAAATGACAAAAAGAAAGCTGAGAAAGAAAAAAAAAGGAAAGGAAAAAAAAAAGAAAAGCTCACGGCGGAGGAACCAGGGAGCGGAGAGAAAAGAAGAGCCTCGGGCTGGAGCAGGAGAAAAAACTGAACAAGAAATATCTGGAAAGTGAAAAGGAGAGAGGCTTCGGGCAAGCTGAAAAAGAAAGGAACAAGGGAAGAAAGGTCTCGGCTGAGAAGGGAGCTTGAGAAAAAAGATCCTGCCTTCGCAATTCTTCATCAGAGTCGGCAATTCATTTTTGGGTGGTCCGGCGGAGTTTGTTCATCTGTGAATCTTCGTGGTGATTTGGCTACATAAAACAGCAGAGGAGGTAAGATGATGGTTTCCAATTGGATTGTTCTACCCAGATAGCTTCTGCGTTTTTTTTGTTTGATTGGCGGATGATTGTTGTTTTACCATTCTTTCTTCCTTATGCTCTCATTGCTGTTCACGTTTGTGTTTGTTGTACATTGTTTCTTTTTCTGTGGGCATTTTCTTTTGGTATTTAAGTTATGGAAATAAAAAGGCATAAGTGGCACGACTTTCGTCAGTTTGGAAACTGAATTGCATGATTATACGTTTGATAATGAAACCCAGAAGATCGCAGAGATCTCTTGCAGAAGATTTGCACGTTTAGATGATTGAACTTCTGTGTTTTTCGTTGCTTAAGATCAAAGTCTAATGCCTGGTTCAGATTTTACTTGTGAAACACTTGCACACTTGCACTGAGAACCAGAGGAATTGGAAGAAAAGCTTTATGTTTTTCTTATGTTTTGCTGTCTTTCTTCCAAAAACAGCCCACTGGTTGGGTTTTGCCGCATGATTCATTATCCAATGCTCATATTTGGGAGATAGAATTTGACGTTTGATGTTTGAGTTGAAGAATCCTGTCCAAATCTGTGTTATATGTTTAAATGTTCGCTGGATAGATGGGCTCCCGTAGCTTCAAAAAGCTTCGGCCAAGATGCTTGAATTCTGTTTGGAAATTCATATTCTTCAGCTCCACTCTACCCTAGATTTCCCTTGTTTGTATGTTCAATCTTGTGTTGGATGATGGTTTATGAAATTTGGCCAATGTTTAAGTTCGAAGCTTTGTTTAAAAATCATTGCACGCTTCCTGGGTTGTTAAATGGACTGAAGTTACAGAACAAAAACGAAGAAGAAAGCAAGCTTTTACGAAAGCTTTGCATGCAAAATCTTCCATGATTTGCAATTTAGCCCCTTAATCTCTGCCTGACTCCACTAAGGCCCAAACAAATAAGAAATATCATTCAATTTGGTCCCTTTTTAACGTCAATTTCCTTCAGCATGTTTTAATTTGTTTTTGGGCAGATTGCTTAGGGATTTTAGGATGGATTTTGAGTACTTAATGTGTTTTTGATAAATTTTAGCTTTGATTTGGATCCTTAGTGGAATCTTGGGTATTTTGTGATTTGAATGTAGCAAATTGAATTTTATTTATTTTTGTGGATTTTATGATTGATTTTTAGAGGTTTCGCCTTAAGGCCTTAATTTTAATTTCCTTCCTTTTAGACCCCTAATACTCAATAAATTAACCCCTCGAACTTCTTTGATTTTTACAAGCGAGTCTCTACTTGTTTTAATTTCTTAAACATGGGTTGTTTGCTTCCTTTTAAGTGCCTTTGATTGATTCAATTTTATGCTTATTCCCATTTCATGTGATTATCTCTTGATTAAAATGATGCCTTAACCCTTTCTTTATTTTGGAGGGTAAATAAGTAATTTCACTCCATTAGGGCTCCAACTCCAGGGAGGTACACCCTATCCCTCATTTCTTACTTTAGTTGACTCTACGTGCCTTATGTGACTTTACGTGTTTGATTGCATGCCTCTTGAATGTTTTTTTATTTATTTCATTTATTCATTTATTTGCTTTATCGGCTTTAATTTTGTATATTTATTTTAGTTCAATTTTGACCATTTGAAAGGCACTTGAATGCCAAAGTTGTAATAGTTAGGAGTTTATTTATTTATTTTATCTTTTCCCTTTAGATTGTTTAGGCCTCCCCAATGTAATAGATAGGGCTCGTCTTGTTTGTTTGCTTCGTTTTGCTTGCATGTTTTGCCTGCCTATGTGTTTAATTGCTTTCCCCTAGGTTTCTGCATCTAGATGAGCATGCTTATGTGCTACGTGCTAGGTGAAACTATGTGCTTTTGCATGTCTATTCGCTTTTAGTATTATATCTGATTATGTGGATGGAATACACGTCACCATGACTAGTCCAATGCTAGTCATGGTCTTCTCCTCGAATCCTCACAAGTCCAATGCTTGTGAGAGAGCGTTAGTAAAGGGCTAGTCCAATACTAGACCCAATAGGGCCGTCCCCCTCGCTAGTACATACTTGCATGCCCTCATTACATTTCATGCATTTTTTAGTATTTTTCATATTTTTGCATACGCCCCTAACCTTTCCCTTGCACATTTAGGATTGCATTTCATTCTAGTTATTAAGGTCATTTGCTTGATTAGGTTAGGGAGTCACTCTTTTGGTAAGGGGGATGGACGAGTTTGGCTACACATAGCCTTAGCACGCTCATTCTTTTTCTAACCAAAAGATAAATCAAAAGTCACGATTTATGGTCCTCCCGTACCCATCTTGCTTGCATCCCTCTAGGGCACATGCATTTCATACTATCACTTTACTCACCTTACCTTGCACACCCATTTGCACACTCCCACTTACACACTATTATCTTTTATTACTTTTTTCACTTCACACGAACTCATGTTTTCACATTGCATACATTCATTCCACTCATTTTTACGTCATTAGCATTATTCGTGATCTCTTGGAGGGCTTATCCTTGGCTATCACAACTCATGTGACTTAGTCCAATCGAGTCTCTAAGAGATATTTGTCCCACTCGATTCATCATTAGATTTAGGATTGCATCCATGTTAGTTACATCTAAATACGATACATTTTTTGATTAGAAATTAGGAAAATCATGACTAAATCATGCAACTAGCTTAGGTTAGGTTGAGAGGGTGCCTTAGACATTGTCTTTGCCTTCCCTCTCTTCAACTGTGACCCCCGAACTCGTTTTCTTTTATTTTCGTAGACTAGGAGTCATCTAAAAAGTTTTTTATTTCATTTTCTCAAAAACTACTTTTTGGGTGATTTGGTACACCCCAACTCAATATCAAGTGGCGACTCCTGTTTAAAAACCTTTTTAGATAATCATTTTGGCCAAACCGTCGTATTTAAAAGTCCCATGGCCTTTTCTTTACTTCTCACATTCACACACACTTCACATATTTCACACACTAATGATTTCAAAACGACTTTCTTTTCCGATTTTTCAAAAAAATGGGGCGCGACAGCCCAGTGAGATTCCAAATAAAGCAATTAAACACATAGCCACATAAGGTCACAAAATAATCAAATAAACACCGTACAGTAGAAAAACAGTTTAATCACAGTTTAATTTAAGGATACGGGTGGCTTTCAAAAGCCAAAGATGCTTGATCATAATTGTCTCCTGTTGACACTCCATCAACACTTGTATGCACAGTATATAAGGTCCATAGAACACTACTTTCACCAATCTCCGTCCACCAATCAACCCCCTACCGGGCCCGCACTCCATAACAGTAGTTTGGTAATACTCGAGTGTTCCAGGAATTCAAGATTCCAAAGAAACAGGATCAAGTCGAGGATTTTACCACTGGTGGTGCTGGACAACACAACAAGCAAGCACAACGGCTATACTTCACCAGGGACCTCCAAATATCAGTCCCCAAGGTTTATCGGCCTTCTCGACTAAACCCTTGCTGGCTCGATACAACCGACTCACTTAAGAGGTTAGGTACCCAAACAATAGCAGTAGTTGATGGGATATCACCCAAAAAATTTAAACACAATCATATATAGAGAAATCACATCTCATAATAACAGTATACAGAGCCGCATTGGAAAACAAGTGAGGTCGAGTACGATAAAGTATACGCTCACCTCCATTTTATCAAAACAGTATTTGGCTCTAACAGTCATAAATCAAGAATTTCAAATATTCAGATAACATGTAGCAGATAGTGGAACACTCACCTATCAAGCAAAAGTAGCAATCGACGTCAAATGTCTCAGTTACGATCACATTCGTTTCCCAAACCTAGGTCAATGAGTGAAATCATTAACAATTGGATTCGTTCTTTACTAAAGTATAGGTTCATTAAGAAACTGAATGAGTAATCTAGGCTACTTAATTTGGTAGGCAATAGGATCCATAACATGGTAAAAGTTCATGAGAAAATAAGTTTAGTGTGTACATGAAAGCTCGGCAAGAGAAATGTTTCATTTAGACTTAAAGGTTCCTTATTCGGATTAAACAGTCTTGTCCGGCAGTCTCGGGAAAACAGTTATAATTCACTGTAGAAATGTTAAAATTAGGTTCCGTTGGTGCCGTTAGAAACTAGGTTCACAAGGCTATATTTGTGTAGAAGAAACCATTTCCAAAATCCAAACGTAAGTGGTTCAAAATTAAGCAACTACAAGAATTTTCTGGACAGTCTCGGATGAACAGTAACAACCGGGCAGCCAACTTTCAAGACTCACCACGAATCGCTCGGGACGAACCAAAAAATGAGCTTGATACCATTTTAAAGTTCTAAGAGTCTACTTTTAAATTCCATAAACGGCACTCAATTCCGATCATTGAGTAAAATGTTATGACCTTCACAAGATCACTGGTCAGAAAATTCCTGGACCTAGTCCAGTTTTTCCTTTTTGCTCATAACTCAAGATTTATCCAACCGAATTGGCTAATTTTTTGTAGACAACCTCCACACACATAACCCAACATATATCCCTCACACTTGTAGCCAAATTAAGCATGAAATTATCAAAGCAAAACAGGGCAGCAAGCCCTTGAAATTTTCGGACAGCACCTCCCCAACTTTTCTAATTTTCAACCTTTCATGATTTGTACTCCAATCACATAACAAGTATTAGATCTACTAAAAAGGGGCTCAAAAACATGTTAATACCTCATACACACACATGAACAAGGGCTAGGTATTTCATCAAACACTTGGTAGGCATACTAACAAGCTTAACTACTACTCGTTTAATTGAAGGAATTAACCCCAAATCTCAACCAAAACAACTTGTATTTCACCATAAAAACTTAAAATAGATGATATAACATCATAACCCCCAAAGTTAAAGGTCATTTACCTCTCTTACAAGTTGCTTAGGTCACCAAACAATCCACCAAGATGGAAGCTTCAAGCTTGGATCAACCACTAGGAATGAAAGGGAAGTTTCTCAACTCACTCAAGTTCTTTCTCTTTTGATTTTTGCTCTTGATTTACTAGGGTTAGAAAGCAAGGAAAAATGGAGTTTCTCTCTTCCTCTCTAAGCTTCATGAAAGTCGGCCACAAGGAGGAAATAAAAGGGCCAATTTTTGGTTTAAATTCTTTCTAATCCCTTGGTCAAACAAGATCCATGGCTAGGGTTTTGCCACTTGGCTCCATCCTTGTCCAATCCTTTCTTAATCTTTGACTAATGACATACTAACCTTTCCAAATGTACCAATACATATTTAACACCTCTAATCCTACATGTAAAGTTCCAACCACTAATAAAAGAACACTTGGACAATTACAAGTGGTGAATTATTTACAACCTAGCTCAAGGAAATATTTTATTTCAAGTAAAATGAATTGAAATGAAATGCATGGAAATTATTATAATACATAGGAAATATATTGTAAGGGCATATATTAAATGGTCTAGATCCTATAATAAGACATATAAATAAGAAAATTGTGTTTTAAAGTGAGGGTCAATACAAGGGATTTGTTGTAACACATTGTAAAATATAATGTTATGGCATATAAGAGGTGGTTTAAATCTTGGTGCAAGGCATGTAGTTTGGGGAAATTGTATTTAAAAAAAAAAGAGGGTCCTCATATTATTTATCCATGAAATTTGGCGAAGAAATAGTCCTTATATGGGAGTATTATACTGCAAATTTTGGTGCTATTCCGAGGCCGTTTCGTTGCTCAACTAAACTTCCAAAGTTCATGAGCATTACGATGTTGGAAAGCTGGGAATGTCTAGTTTCAAATGCCACTGACGGCACTTGATTTCGACGTCGGAGCACAAAGTTATGGCCGAAACAAGAAGGTTGTCTGAACATTACGGGAAAATTTTTCCAGGTTTGCTAGCTTTGTGAGATTAATCCATTTGACCAACCAAACCTCAATATTTTTTGATGAAACTTTATACACCATCTATACAACATATAAACATCATATACAAGTCATTAAAACCTCAAAATTCCGCAAAAAGAGGCACGATCATAACAGGGGCAGAATTGAAAACTTTACATCCATGCACACCTTGAAGTTTATACTAGTTATGCACCATTAATCTACCAATTTGAGCACTAAACCAACATTAGATCCATCATCAATCATCACATCAGTCATCAATCCAAGAGTGGGAGTTCATAGAGTCCACATTCAAAATTTTCCAACAATAACAAGCCACCCACATGAATATCTAAGTTCATAAGTGTAAATCAACTTCCATAGGCTAAGAATTTGAGATAGAATTTTCGGCCCCTCCTTGCTTCAAAATAAACCGTGAAAAGCTCCCCCTTTTTAGCTAGATACAATCCCCAAGTGCTCAACTAGGTGTAGTTCAATTTTGGTTTGATTTGGTGCAAGAATTTGGAGTAGAAAGTGATGGAGCAAGTTTGGTTCTTTTCCTTCCCTTGGCCGGCTGTTCTTAGGAGGAAAAAGAAGGAGTTGCACGGCACTTTAGATGATGAATTGAAGGGTTTTGAGATAGTGTGATGCACCCATGAGAAGCTTAAGAATGTGTGGCCTAAAATGCTCCAAAAGTCAACTCTCGTGCGCGCGCGTTTTGTGCTCAATTTCTCTTGCATTTGTTTCACTAGTGCACTATACCTCTAATGCACTTGTATTCATATTAATATTATTCACTCTTAATTGTCCCAAAATAAGGGTCTAAAATCCCTCAATTAAATCGCGCGTGTGGAACGCATATTTCCGATTTAAGCACGATAGAGTAAAACCTTCAAGAAATTCTTATAACGATAGTACTAATAACTATCACTTGAGTATTTAGACATAAAAATACCTATTTTAAGCCCATCCTGCGAGTCTCTAATTTTCCAAGTTTATTGTATTCTCGAATCGATTATTGACTCCAATCGCGTATTCACTATTTTCATTAAACGAGCTTCCAAAAATTAATTTTTGAAACAAGTCACTTTAAATATATAACGAAACTATAATTCCATGTAATTAGGTCTAAAGAGGCTAGAAAATAATAATCGGAATAAATGAGCAATTAAATATTCAAATAAGCTCGAAATAGGAATTTAAAATAATAAATTTTGCAAGTCCTCACAGGAGTCTAGTATTAATTCCTCATTAACCTTTCTTAATCTACTATTGATCATTCTTAATTCTCCAATATTAATATACTCCTGATTCAAGTATAGCCTAAAAAAAAAAACGTGTACTCGTTATTCCGAACTAAACGAATTTTTGAAAAGTGAATTTTCCAACAAAACGCTTTAAAATATAAAAGAGGTGTTGTTCCATATAAATGGATTTTAAAATGGTCGAAATAAATAATTCGGAGAAATGAGTAATTAAATATTTAAGTAAACTTGTAATATTCGATAAATAAGAAGATTTTCGGGTGCTCACATCCTCCCCTCCTTAAAAGGAATTTCATCCTCGAAATTCCCACCTAAGACAATATCATTCTCGTAATGGTTAAATCTACTAGATCAATCACTAACTTACGTTTTCCAACCCTTGCTGCACAATTTCTATTCATTCAACTAGCAATCAAACCTTTTCGTCATTAGATATTTTAATTTTCAGGTCATAGGGCAACATAATCGGCCTTATGTTTACCTCACATAAATAACGTCTTCACTCTTAATGCTACTATTCCCCCCACTAATTCCAAATCATGAGTTGGCTACTTTTTCCCGTGATATATTAACTTTCTAGAGACATACACGATCGCTTCATCCTGTATCGTTAGGATACATTCTAATCCATCCTTTAAAGCATCTGGATAAATCATAAAACTACCTCCTCCGCTCGGTAGGACTAACACAAGTGCATCGGTTAAACACCTTTCACTTTAAAAATTCTTCCTCATATTTAAAATCCCAAATAACTTGCCAAGTCTTGCACTCTTAGAAAATTCCTTGATCAAACCAAAGGAAAGGTTCAACTATCTCCAAGAATTCCAAATTTCGGTAGGATTTTCTAGTCGTTTCCTCTTAAACAACTTTCACTGTAGCTGAGTCAACAACAATTCCTTTCTTAGATATTGTATAGTCTAGAAAGACTATTTCCCTCCAATCGAACTTACATTTATCGAACTTAACGAAAGTTTGTGTATTCTTGAGATTTGTAAAACATCACCAAGTATCTTTCATGATCTCCTCAAACCTTAGAGTATACCGATATATTATCAGTAAATGCCACCACAGATTAATCCAATTACGATTTAAAACCCCGATGCATTCAGGCCATAATTGCTACTAGTGCATTGGTCAACACAACAGCGTAATTGAAAGTTCAAAGTGTCCCTATCTTGAATTGGAAGTGATTTTATACCCATCAGTTTCTAGGATCCTCAACTGGTAATAGCTCTACTTTAAATTCAACTTGAATAATATCACGGCTCCTTGCCATTAGTCAAAATTCCCGACTATGTGAGACAATGGAGTATTTGTTCTTAATGGTCACATCGTTCAAGTCTCGATAATCTATATATATATATATACCCTCAAGTTTCCATTCCAAATGTGATATCCGACCCCTCAATCATTATGCTCAGCAAATCTACCAAAGATTTTCTTTTACTAACCCAAGTCTCACAGTATTAATATATCAAATTGGTAACCAAACATTGGATTCCAACTTCAACACCAAACTCTCGATTTGGTCACGATCCCTGGTCGCCTCCAAGACCTTAGGGTGGTCTATATTTTCAAGCACAATCTCGACTATGTCTAACACCGTTCGTGTCTTATTATAAGTCTAAAAGTGTGGGGCAAGATTTTGAATATACATGTAAGTCGTAAAACCAACCAAAAGCAGAGTAAAGTTTCATATGTCATAAGGATCATAATAGGTACATCAAGTTGGAATAGATTTATCAAATCATTTCAAAAGGAAAAGGGAAACAACAAGATTGTAACAAAACGTGCCAAGTTGCCAAGATACAAAATAACAAAAGACTTTTCCCTTTTTCACAAAATTAAATTTCCAAAAGTGCTAGTCTAGTTTAGGGTAAACTACAACCCCTATCCCTCGAGTGTAGTCAAACATCCTTGTTATTCTGGGTTTTGATGATCACAAAAGTTCTTTGAAATATCTATCTAACCTTCTTCAAATATAAGTGTTTTTGCCTATCAAAGAATCAGGTACTAAAAAGTCATGAAATGCAAATCAACCAAAAGAAGAAGCAAAAACAGGACACTCATGCCGGACGGCCGAAAGGAATCTGTCGGACGTCCGAAGGGATGAAGAACATCTGGAAGGAGTTTCTGTCGGACGCACATCGATCGTGTCGGACGTCCTAAAAATTCCACAAAGCTTTGATGACTCTCTGCCAAGACACTGTCGGACGCTCGCAAGGAGGCATCGGACGTCCTAAAGGATCGGACGCATGCTTCGAACGAACATCAATATCATCGGACGTCCTAAAAATTCCTCGGAGATTTGAGAACTCTCTGGACGACGTTCGGACACAGAAGCTCGGACGATAAAATTCCATCGGACGTCCGAACTTCAACTTGGCTATTTTCGGACGAGTGGTTCGGACGATGATTTGATCGTCGGACGTCCGAAAGCCTCAACGGCTAGCTGACCCTTCATCTGCCTTCTATCCGTTGGAAGCTTTAATGAAGCTCATTTCTGTTCCCCTTTAAAAACAAACTGTTCTGAACGAAGGAAGAACTTTTGCACACTTTGTTTACAAGTTCTCAAGAGATATTTTAGCTAGAAAATAGTCTCCAAAGCAAGATTTGTTTTAAAGTGGTGTGAATTTCTGGTGAGCATTTCTTTTGTGATTGAAAGGATCTTTAGTGTAGCTTTGTTGAGGGTTTTCTGAGTGATTGTAAAACTTCTTAGCTTGACTAAGTGAGGCTTAGGGCAAGGAGGAAGTGCTCCCTCCATTGTACATCTAGTTGATCGTCTTCAATCAAAGAGAAGTTACTTTTCCTAGTGTGTGGTCTTCAAGTTTGAGGATAGCTTGGTAGACACTTGGTTTGAATCCCCAATTTACTTTTCTGTTTAATAAAATTCTCATTGCTTGTCTATACTTGTGTTTCTGATCAATATTGCTCTTGTCTTCTAATCTACTTGGTTGATCATTACTAGAAAAGAAGGTAAATTTTCATTTAGCAAAAATTGCCTAAATCTGATTAAGATTTTGAATAACCCAATTCACCCCCCCTCTTGGTTGTCTTAGGGACTTACAATTGGTATCAGAGCTTGGTCTCCTTGAGATTAAGCTCTAACGGCTTGGAGTAAAGATGACAACCAGTCATGCTATGTTTGTTGAGGGGCAATCTGTTACTAGGCCTCCCATGTTCAGTGGCTCCAACTATGTTAGCTGGAAAGAACGGATGATTATTTTTTTGCAATCTATTGATATTGAACTGTGGTTTATTGTGAGTGAAGGACCGCATGAAACTAACTTTCTTGATGCAGATACAGGGCTGCTTCGGCCAAAAATGAGAGCTGAAATGAATGCTCAAGACAGGACTAACCTCACATTGAATGCCAAGGCCATGAATGTTCTTTATAGTGCCTTAGATTCAAATGAATCAATTAGAGTGAAAGGCTGTAAATCAGCCAAAGAAATGTGGGATAAGTTAAGAGAAATCCATGAGGGTGGTGACAATGTGAGAGAACAGAGAAAGGCCATCTTGGTCACAAAGTATGAATCATTTAAGATTGAACCTCTTGAGGATATTGACAAAATGTTTTGCAGGTTCACTGACTTGATCAAAGATCTCGAGGTGTTGGGAAAAGAGTACACCTTGGGAGAGAAGAACAGAAAAATTCTCAATGCAATGGGCAAAGAATGGGAAAATAAAGTGACTGCAATAGAGGAGGCTAAGGACTTAAGTTCTGTGCCTATTGAATCTATCATTAACTCACTAACCTCTTATGAGTTAAAACTGAAATCTAAAGTGCAGGAGGAAGAGGATGCTAGAGCAAAAAGAAATATTGCTCTAAAGACTACTCAAAGTGAAGATGATCCAGCTCACTTGGATGATGAAGATTCGGATGGTGATGATAATGATCTTGCTCTCATCACAAGAGGTTTCAAAAGAATCTTGAATAAAAGGAAGTTCAGAAAGGGAGGACCTAGCAATCAATTCCAAAATTATTCATCAAATGCAAGGAACAAAGGAAAACAAGAATTCAACAAGAAGCAAGTGGACAAATGCTATGAATGTGGACAGCCTGGACACTATGCAAACGAATGCCCCATGAAGAAAATGAAAGATGGAAAAGCTGATCGAAAGCCAAGATTCAACAACTTCCAGATCACTTGGAATGAATGCAACTCTGAAGGGGAAGTTGAAGAAGAGGAAGAATCAGCTCAAATGGCCTTCATGGCTATTGGAGATAATGAGGTAACTTCCATACACTCTCAATCTGAAAGTGATGATGAAGAAGATAATGATCTTGAATCCTTTGTTGAAAAACTGCATAATACTTTGAAGGAATCTTATGATAAGAACAAGCAGCTAAAACAGAAAATTGCTTTTCTCATTCATGAAAATGCTTGTCTCCTTCAACAAAATAAACAACTAAAGACTGACAATGAATGTCTTGTAAGAGCCGGATTTGATGTTCAGAATGAGCTTGATAGAAAGACAGATATTTGTAAATTGCTGAAGGAAAGACATGGTGATTTAAAAAAGAGAATGGACAACTTGGATGAGACTTTGAAAGCAAGAAAGCAGGAGTTTATCAAAAGGAACATGTCACCTACACATCCTACTATTTTTCAAAGAACATTTGCACACAACAAAAATGCACATGGTTTCACAACATATAGAAAAGGTGGATTGAGATATGTCAAACCAGTACATGTTAAGGACTCTTCCATTATGTGTGGTTTTTGTTGTCAAAGAGGGCATTTGAAAAGCGATTGCTATGTGAAAAGAAATCTGAACAAAGGGATGAAATGCATGTGGTTAGTTAGATATAATGCTAACTATTATGGACCCAAAAATTAAAATGGGTACCAAATACTTTCTCTTTTCAGGAAAAATGCTCAAACAAGTCCAAATGGTTCATTGATAGCGGTTGTTCAAGGCATATGACCGGTGATCCCTCCTTGTTCATAAAGCTGAAATCAAGATCAAGTGGGAAAGTGACATTTGGTGATGATGTGAAAGCTAAAACAATTGGAATAGGTGATGTTGGTAAGGATGGTGAAACTTTTGTTCATAATGTGCTCTTAGTTGATAACTTGAGTTATAATTTGCTTAGTGTTAGTCAATTGTGTGATAAAGACTTGAATGTGTTGTTTAGAAAGCATGAATGCATTGTGCTTGATTCCAAATACAATGTTGTGTTCAAAGGTAAGAGGTTCAACGACATATATATTGTGGTTCTTGATAAAATTGATTCTTCTAGCTTAAAATGTCTTAAAGCTTCAAATGAAGATCCTTGGTTGTGGCATAGAAGACTTTGTCATTTTAACATGGAGTTACTAAAGGAAATTTCGAAAAAGGAGCTAGTTAGAGGCTTGCCAAAAATCAGTTTTGAAAAGGATAAAATATGTGATGCATGTCAATTTGAAAGCAAACAAAAGTTTCTTTTAAACCAAAGAAGTGTGTATCTACTTCCAAACCTTTAGAACTCTTGCATCTTGACTTATTTGGCCCTACTCAAATCTCTAGCTTGGGTGGTAAGAAATACTGTTTTGTGATTGTAGATGATTATTCTAGATACACTTGGATAATATTTCTTGCTCATAAGGATGATGCATTCAAGAATTTCACTTCATTGTTTGCTAAAGTACAAAATCTGCTTGGATTAAAAATTGTTAGAATTAGAAGTGATAATGGAACAGAATTCAAGTATTGTGGTTTTCCAGAATTTTGTGATCATAATGGCATAACTCATGAGTTTTCTATTGCAAGAACTCCACAGCAAAATGGTGTTGTAGAAAGGAAAAACAGGACTCTCCAAGAGGCTGCTAGAACTATGTTAAATGAATGTAGGTTGCCTAAATATCTTTGGGCTGAAGCGGTAAACACTGCATGTTATGTGATGAATAGAATTCTCTTGAGACCTATTTTAAAGAAAACTCCTTATGAGCTGATTTTTGATAAGAAACCTACAGTTGGTTATTTCAAAGTATTTGGTTGTAAATGTTTTATTTTGAATCTAAAGGAACATCTTGGTAAGTTTGATAAAAAATCTGATGAAGGAATATTTTTGGGGTATTGTGAGAATAAAAGAGGATATAGAGTTTTTAATAGAAGAACTCTTGTGATTGAAGAAGCTATACATATAACATTTGATGAAACCAATGATGATAATTCCAAAAGTCCGTGTGAGGATGATGATGTAGGTGTTCGAGCAGGAATGGAAAAGCTGTCAATTGGAAATGAAGGAAGTTCTAAACCAGCAGCAACTGAAATGGAAAATGAAGTTCATAATGATCAAGAAGAGGAAGATGAAGACAAAAATGATGATCCACTCAAAGATCTTCCCAAGGCTTGGAAATTCAGCCAAAATCATCCAAAAGAGCTTATAATTGGTGATCCATCCGAGAAGGTAAACACTCGTTCCTCATCTAGAAAATTGATTGACAATTTTGCTTTAGTGTCTCTTTTTGAACCCAAAAATGTCAATGATGCTTTAAAGGATGAAAACTGGATTTTGGCAATGCAAGAGGAACTTAATCAATTTGAGAGGAATGAAGTTTGGACACTTGTTGATAGACCTCAAAATCAACCTATCATTGGCACAAAGTGGATTTTTAGAAATAAGTTAGATGATAAAGGTGTTGTTGTAAGAAATAAAGCCAGATTAGTTGCTAAAGGATATGCACAAGAAGAAGGAATTGATTTTGATGAAACATTTGCTCCCGTAGCAAGATTAGAATCTATTAGAATGCTTCTTGCGTTTGCATGCTTTAAAGGCTTCAAATTGTTTCAAATGGATGTTAAAAGTGCTTTTTTAAATGGTTTTATTGATCAAGAAGTATATGTGGATCAACCCCCCAGTTTTGAAAATACAAAATTTCCAAGTCATGTGTTTAAACTATCTAAAGCTTTATATGGTCTAAAACAGGCTCCAAGAGCTTGGTATGAAAGACTAAGTGGTTTTTTGATCGAAAATGGTTTCAAAAGGGGTGTTGTGGACACCACACTTTTCACTAAGTAAGTGTTGAATGACCTTCTTATTGTGCAAATATATGTTGATGATATTATTTTTGGTGCTACTAATGAGTATGTATGCAAGGATTTTTCCACCACTATGCAAAGTGAATTTGAAATGAGTATGATGGGAGAATTAAATTTCTTCCTTGGACTTCAAATACATCAAGCTCTTGAGGAATTTTTATAAATCAAGCAAAATATACCAAGAGTTGCTGAAAAGGTTTGGCATGGAGGACTCAAAGCAAGTTGGAACTCCAATGTGCACTTCTACAAAGCTTGACAAAGATGAAGAAGGTAATCATGTGGATGAAAAGCATTATAGAGGTATGATCGGAAGCCTACTCTATTTAACCGCAAGTAGACCTGATATTATGTTTGCTGTTTGCTTGTGTGCTAGATTTCAATCTTGTCCAAAAGAATCACATTTGAATGCTGTAAAAAGGATTTTTAGGTATTTGAAAGGTACATTAGACTATGGTCTTTGGTATGCTAGATCTAATGAGTTTGCACTATATGGTTATTCGGATGCTGATTTTGGAGGTTGTCGTGTGGATAGAAAGAGTACTAGTGGAACTTGTCATTTTCTTGGAAATTGTTTAGTCTCTTGGTTTAGCAAAAAGCAAAATGCAATATCTTTGTCTACAACCGAAGCGGAATATATTGCCGCTAGTGCATGTTGTGCTCAACTTTTATGGATGAAGCACACTTTGAATGATTTTGGATTGTTGTATGACTGCATGCCTGTATTCTGTGATAATACTAGTGCTATAAATTTGACCAAAAATCCTATTCATCATTCTAGGACAAAGCACATAGATATAAAGCATCACTTTATTCGTGATCTTGTTCAAAAAGGTGAAATATGTGTAAATTATGTTTGTTCTAAAGATCAATTTGCTGATATTTTTACCAAAGCTCTGCCATTAGATCAGTTCATTCATCTAAGATCAAAATTAGGAATAATCGAAAAATCATCCTAAAATTTCTCAAAGTCTTCGGACGTCCGAAAGAATATGAACGGACGTCCGATGATGTTCTTCAGCCATTTTCCAGAATTGCGCCTGTTCGGACGCATCTGTCGGACGCACAACGTCGTTCGGCCGTCCGACAGTGCAACGGCTCACTTTTTAAATTAACTTTCTCCCTCATTTGCTTCAAACTCTTCTCTTCTATTTCCTCTCGGACGAAAACCCTCTCATTTCTCACTCTCAAATTCATACCATTCTGAAGCTCTCATTCCAAAATTGACTCAAACAAAACTTTTCCTGATTGATTGCGACTCATTTCTCCTGATTATTTCATCGAATCGCAAAACATTTCGTAAATTCCCAAATTTCCCTCAAAACCCTACTTTCTCACAACCGCTCTGTCAAATCTTGTTCAAGGACTCTGTGTCCCAAAATTTCTGCGCGATTCACTTGCCTACTGCTGTGTGCATCATTTGCATCTTTCATTCCATACATTTCGCACAATGGTGAATCTAAGGGGAGGAAAAGTTACTGCCGGACGCAAGCATCCACTCAGGGATGAGGATGAGAGTCTTCCCACTGTCAAACGGACATCCAAACGCTTCAAAAGAGGAGCTATCAAGGGTCAAATGTCACGGCCTACACCACAACCCTCCTCTCAGCCTGAATCTGGACAGGGGACATCTTCTCAACCGCCTCCAAAATCAGCCCCTCCTCCTACATTCTTTGATGATACAGCAAGAGACAAACACTCCTTGATATCCCAGAAAGGTGTCATCCCTCAGCGCACTGTAAACCCTTCTGAATTTCGTCTCATAGGTTTAGAACCCATTCTGAAGTTGTTTGCCTTTCAGAAATGGTCGCATATCATTTCTATGCCAAATGTTTACTATCCTGAAATGCTGCATCAATTTTTTGCTAATCTTAGGAAAGGCACTGATCACACTGAAATTATGTCCAGGGTAAATGGGGTAGATTTATTGTTTGATCCTGAGATTGTGAATGCTATTTTAAATACTACCATTGAACGTGGGTGCAAGGATAAAATTGCAAATTTCTTTTCCTATGAAGAGCACCCTAATGCTGATAATCATTTTGATGGGGCTAAAATGATGACCTATTTTAAAAGAAGTTTTTCCTCCCCTGCTGATGCCAAACTGAATGATCTTGCCCCTGTGAATTTAATTGCTTTTTCTATCATTTCAAACCTGCTTGTGCCTACTGATGGCCATAGAACTGATGCAAACAAAATGGAGTTGTACCTCTTTTATTGTTTTCAAGAAAAAATTCGTATTGATTTTGGTTTTGTCATGTGCAAGTTTTTACTTCGCTATGCCACTGATTCTCGCAGAAAATTATCTTATGGAAAGTTTCTTCAAAAGATTTTTGAGTTTTACAAAGTCCCTATTCTAGGTGTTTGTCCCAAAGAAGCATCCTCTTATGCCTTTACCAAAGGATATTTTGAAAGGAAAAATCTTGTTTTTAAAGATAATCTGTGGGCTTATAAGGGGGCATCATCTAGTGAACTGAGGTCTAAGACTGCACATGATCCTTCATCTATTCCACTCACTCCCATTCATCCTAGGAAATCTGCCACTAAGGCATCTTCCTCCTCCAATGATGGAGTGATTGAGCTTCTTCATGAACTCAAACAGCATGTTCTTCTTCTAGAACATGGCCTAATGCTCACCATGTCCTCTGAGCAACAAACTGCCTTCCTAGACAAAAAGAACCTCCTGTTTCCCCCCCTGTGGTTGAGGAAGTTCCCCACGACAAAGAGTCACACCCCACTGATCCGAGTTCATCAATTCCAGACCCTGGTTCATCAACCCCTGTGACTCCTCATGGCACTTCTACATCAGATAAAGGCAAGGCACCAGTTGAAGAGGCTGCTGAAGATGATGAAGAAACTGAAGAGGAGAATCTCGACCAATATCAGCTCTCTCGGAGGACACTTGGATCCACATAGTTCATCACTTAGGACATTTACATTATGTTTGTCTTGTTTATGTGTTTGTGATATTCAACAATGAATATGTAATGTAATGGATATTTTAAGTTTCTTGTGGTATGTTTTGATGGTTGTTTAAGTACTGTTTTGATGGATGTCTAAGTATTTTAATGGATGTTTGTTTGTCTATTCTGATTGTGTGAATGCAATGAATTTGGTTTAAGTACTGTTTTGATGACTATGTTTGTGGATGTGTTGATGTGATTGGTTACCCTTTTGTGATGACAAAAAGGGGGAGAGGATTGGTGTTGATTGTTGATTGATAATTGGTGATGTTGGATATGTTGGATTGAGTGTTTAAATTCAGTTAATATGTTGGATTGATTGTGGTGGATTGATTGGCTGATATGCTTAATTGTCATATTTCTGGAAAATTGTTTAATTCGGTTGGGCAGCCAAGTGAGGGGGAGCTTTTCAATGTTTTACGATTCATCAAGTAAGGGGGAGCTCTTGTATATTGAGAAAGGGGGAGTTTTTACTGCAATTATCAAATCTCATTTCAAACTTTTGTTTTGTCATCATCAAAAAGGGGGAGAATGTTATTCTGGGTTTTGATGATCACAAAAGTTCTTTGAAATATCTATCTAACCTTCTTCAAATATAAGTGTTTTTGCCTATCAAAGAATCAGGTACTAAAAAGTCATGAAATGCAAATCAACCAAAAGAAGAAGCAAAAACAGGACACTCATGTCGGACGGCCGAAAGGAATCTGTCGGACGTCCGAAGGGATGAAGAACATCTGGAAGGAGTTTCTGTCGGACGCACATCGATCGTGTCGGACGTCCTAAAAATTCCACAAAGCTTTGATGACTCTCTGCCAAGACACTGTCGGACGCTCGCAAGGAGGCATCGGACGTCCTAAAGGATCGGACGCATGCTTCGAACGAACATCAATATCATCGGACGTCCTAAAAATTCCTCGGAGATTTGAGAACTCTCTGGACGACGTTCGGACACAGAAGCTCGGACGATAAAATTCCATCGGACGTCCGAACTTCAACTTGGCTATTTTCGGACGAGTGGTTCGGACGATGATTTGATCGTCGGACGTCCGAAAGCCTCAACGGCTAGCTGACCCTTCATCTGCCTTCTATCCGTTGGAAGCTTTAATGAAGCTCATTTCTGTTCCCCTTTAAAAACAAACTGTTCTGAACGAAGGAAGAACTTTTGCACACTTTGTTTACAAGTTCTCAAGAGATATTTTAGCTAGAAAATAGTCTCCAAAGCAAGATTTGTTTTAAAGTGGTGTGAATTTCTGGTGAGCATTTCTTTTGTGATTGAAAGGATCTTTAGTGTAGCTTTGTTGAGGGTTTTCTGAGTGATTGTAAAACTTCTTAGCTTGACTAAGTGAGGCTTAGGCAAGGAGGAAGTGCTCCCTCCATTGTACATCTAGTTGATCGTCTTCAATCAAAGAGAAGTTGCTCTTCCTAGTGTGTGGTCTTCAAGTTTGAGGATAGCTTGGTAGACACTTGGTTTGATTCCCCAATTTACTTTTCTGTTTAATAAAATTCTCATTGCTTGTCTATACTTGTGTTTCTGATCAATATTGCTCTTGTCTTCTAATCTACTTGGTTGATCATTACTAGAAAAGAAGGTAAATTTTCATTTAGCAAAAATTGCCTAAATCTGATTAAGATTTTGAATAACCCAATTCACCCCCCCTCTTGGTTGTCTTAGGGACTTACAATCCTCACTCGTAAAACTTCCACTACTAGAACCCCCTGCATAACCATTAGTATTAATTACTTTCATCTAGCATTCGATTGCTTTGGGCGAACCTAATTGGCTGCCGAGTATTTCTTCCTTTTGTTAGAGCACTGAGGCAACTTGAAATCTGATGTTCGGTGCTACCACAATACAAGCACTTTTCCGATTTCTTCCAACATTCATTCTCTGTGTGGTTGGACTCACCACAGTATCCACAAGGCGCACGAGAAGTCATGGCCTGACCAGCTTGAGAAGTTTCTTTGTATTTTATTTCCAGTTCTACGTTCTTATATAGCAACTCAATTTTCTCAGCATATTCTTGTTTCCACCGTCCTTCCCAGTAGTTAGCCAACTTCTTTTGAAACTCTACCTCCTTTTGAAGGAGGTCCACTTCCTTACGCATTTCTTTCAAATTTGTCATCTTACCGGTTGGTTCAAGTCAACTACTAGCCTGCCAGGTAAATCAAAGGATCAAATATGTGACTATTCATAATGGAAGCCCGAATCATAATACTCTTTCATTCTTTTGCTTATAAATTACCTCGGAATACAAACCTTAACCATTCTCTACTTAACACGGGTGAGCTCTTAAGTCTCCATGAGATTACTATCAGTAACTACAATCTCATCAAGGTAAGGGGACCTTATTCCTTAATATAAAGATTCCATATCCTAGTTCACTCTTCAATACTTATCTACAAGGTCATTCAAGAAGAAATCATAACCTCTTGCTCTCACTAGTGCCTTATTGTATCCTTTTAAATCAATCTTACTATTTCAAAATTAGGTTCTCCATGAAGCCTAGATAGGCGAACTTCAAGAATCATTCCATTTTCACATCTCTCTTGGTCCTCAGGTTGGTGAATTGGTTTAGAGATTTAGTGCTCAACTAATCGTGCTAGGGCATCAATCGTATAGTCAATAGCAGTAACTACGTGATTGTTTTCCTTCATTTCTAGGGTTTCGGTTCAGTCTAACAGTCGTTCCCTAATCATCCCCTTGAGCTTGGGGTTGCTTAATCCCTCGCCCTTAGTCCCTTTTCACTTGTTCGGCCACTCATAAATTTAACATGTTTAAAGGCATGACATAAAGTGAGTGCAGATAACTGGAGTTTGAAAAGTGATACCTTTATTACGTCAAACAAATACAAGAATAAAAGGGAAGACACCAAAATAATCACAAATGTGTACATCCCAATCATGGATTTAAAATCATGAAGCAGTAAAGTCAAGCATGTCATGAGTAACGTTTATTTGCCTCAAAAGATAGGAAATATAGTAAAACAAAATACAAAATGCAATGGCCTTTAAGAGAGCGCCACCCCGTCTATCTTCGGTAAAAACTATTAAAATAGCTTAAATCACTAACTTAGTGATTGGCGAAGCCAAAAGTCTTAATTACCTCCGTAGGATCATTTTCATTTCCAGCACTAGGAGTTTTAGATCTCATGTCCCTTATCGAATACCTTGTCATTCTCCACTTGTTCAACCAAGGTAACACATCCAGCCATCGACTTATTCATCCTGTCTTTAATTTCTGACACTACCCCAACAAGCCGATTCTTAGCTTTTTTAAAGCTTCTCACAAGGAGCTTTTGTCTTCCTTGCTCCTTAAGTATTTCAATCTCCACTTCAGGAATTCTAGCAGTCTAGGCATCCGCAATTGCCCTCAGATCTCGATTATCCCCCCGAATCACCCTATTTTCCTCGGATAGCCACTTCCGATGATCAGCCACTATAAACACTCTATTACTTGGGCACAAGTAAGTCCTTTGGAAATCACATAAAGTACTAGTTCGGCGAGTTGGATTACACCTTCAACGAGCCCTCCTCTAGGCCCTTCACGGCCATGGTCACCATAATGCGTCCCCAAGACGGTTCAATGCCACCGTTACCTTCCGTAACTTACAATTCAAATTAAAATCTTAAATGGGACCAAATATACTAAATAAACTAGATTTGATCATCTCATATTATCCCACATGTATTACACAAGATCAAGACTCCTTATCATCCATCAATTCAAATCTAGGTTCTAGTTTTCATTTTTACAAGCTATCACTTAACTTCCCAACCTGTTCCACAGTCCGGCATCCTAAACTTTTAAAGCTAGGATACACTACAAAGATCTGAAACCTAAGCTCTGATACCAACTGTGACGCCCCCACTTCTCTTTAAGGCGAACCAAAGGGTATCCGCGGGACGCCTACCCACCTCTCGCCAGGACTCAAGCAATTTACGTTCAAACTTATAATGGTACTAGACATCACACTCAGATAATATAAATGCAATTAGTGCGGAAGCGTTCAAATTTAACAATATTTAAGAATTACCAAATCCATATAACGGGTTTCCAAATACATCCCAAATTATACAATAGCCAAAATGTCTAGTCAATAGAATTGGAACCCTATTACAAAAGTCCACAAAAGTACTCAAAAATAGAAATTTCCTCCGAGTCTCATTCCAAGCCCAATCCTGTTAAGGAAAATAAATCTACAGGGTGAGCAAAACGCTCGTGAGGCCAAGAACACACATGCAAGCACATTGTTCAAGTAATAATCCCAAATTGACAAGTCGAGCAATAATATATCCATGATTAACAATTTACGAGAAAAGTAACCATAAACAATTCAAGGATATTGGATCTCTCAGGAGCTATGTTCCACTTGCACGATCAATAACCTCCACGAGTTGACACTCTGTCAATCGGGTAGGTTTAGTCCGTAGAACTCCACTTAACCTATCCCCTTTCACCTTACATACCCCTGTTTCGGGCCCGCCTGTCATTTGTTTAAAGCAATACTACTCGAGTATGCCAAGCAAGATCTCTCACTGGATCAAGCTTTTCAGTTTTTTTTCGCATGGTTTACCAAGGAGCCCGACCAAGTCCATGCCGGCTCGAGTCCAAGGTTCGCCAATGAGATGTGGGCGTCCCCCAAGCATGTTCGAGTGTCGAGGAGATTCACTCCAACGACGTATGCAGCCATAGCATACTATTTCAAGTCAAGCAGGCAAGTAACATGTGCAAGCAATTGAGACATTCGAGTATTTCAAGTGCGAGTCATTTATTTCAAACGAGAACGGGTGCGATAAAGTACACCCCCGTCTCGAATTTTAAAATCTCAAGTATCAATAATAAGTAAACATGTATTTGGTTCACAGTAGTTCAAGTAACACACTTGACACTCACCAAGTAAACAAGAAAAAACGGCACTCGAAGTTCAAGTGTCCACCATGGGATCCTCTTGAAGTTCCTCTTGTATGCCTGAGCAATTAATAAGGATTTATCACTCAAAATCCCCAATTATTACAAAGATTGTACTTAATGCACAATCTAAGAAAATCTCAAAGAAACCGAATCCCAACCACTCGTAAATCGGGGTTCAAAGATGGGGTTTTAAAGCACAAAAGCAATTGAGGTTTCATCTTGGAAATCAAGTTTAATACGTTCAAGTAACATCAAAGGAATAAGGAGAATTCAAAAATCTCCATTTTCTTAAGATTCGGAAATTTCAGTTTTAGTACGAGATCTTTGAAAAATCGTATCTCATTCTTTACAAGTCCAAAATTGGAAAACTTGGTACCGTTGGAAACCTCTTCCAAAGTACTAAAAGTTCCTAGAATACACTTCTCTAAGATTCCAAATGAAAAACATTCAAAAATGAGCTCAAAGTCGCTGTTTTGGTTCATAAGGCAGATTTAAGTTGGTTTTTGGTCAACTTTGAAAATTCGGCAAAATTCACTTGATTGGAACTAGCTTTCGAAATTTGCAACTCTAGCAATGTTGTAATCCAAGTTTACAACAAAACAAGAGGAATGAGAAACGGAGTTTTGAGTACCAAGATATGGTAGCTCAAAGTTACCCAAATTTCCTTGTTAAACAAGGGTTTTCCAAAATCAAGTCTTGAACTTTGGTAACTTAGTCAAGCAGCGAAATGGACTCGGATTGGTACCAAATTCAGCAGTATAATACTCCTATATAAAGGGTATCCCTCTATCAAATTTCATGAAAAAATACCTTCGGCAAGGTAGTCAACCAAATAACCAAAGTTTCAAAAAATCCTAAGGCAGAACTGCCTTGAACTTTTTGTTTTCCATTCCAAACATTTGCCCAAGGAAAATCCTTCAAACATGGTTCATTTGTGTAGAAAAAGCCTGAGGAACATTCATGGTACATTTGGTAAGTGTTTTAACTCCAAGAAATTCAATTGGCAAGTCCACACCAAGTCTAGCATCAATTTTGTCCAAAATTTAGGGTTTTCAAGAACAGGGCAGGTTTCGTAATTTGATCACAAATCACTCAATTCAACTCAGAATTAAGCATGGTTGGTGGCGTTGGAAAATAAATTCATAAAACTATAATTTCACAGAGAAATCATTTTGAAATTCAGCACACAACTATCTCAAATTCGAGCCTCAAGTTGTAGCTTCTGAACTTCGTTCCAGGAAAACAGAGAAACACGACAGTCATCTTTAAACGGTTGGTACAGAATACTCTGGTAGAATTAAGGGTTGAATTTTATACCGTTGGAAATCTGGGAATGTCTAGTTCAAATGTCACTGATGACACTTGATTTCGACATCGGAGTACAAAGTTATGGCCAAAACAAGAAGGCTATCTGAGCATTACGGGAAAATTTTTCCAGGTTTGCTAGCTTTGTGAGATTAATCCATTTGACCAACCAAACCTCAATAATTTTTGATGAAACTTTATACACCATCTATACAACATATAAACATCATATACAAGCCATTAAAACCTCAAAATTCTGCAAAAAGAGGCAATCATAACAGGGGCAGAATTGGAAACTTTACATCCATGCACACCTTGAAGTTTATACTAGCTATGCACCATTAATCTACCAATTTGAGCACTAAACCAACATTAGATCCATCATCAATCATCACATCAGCCATCAATCCAAGAGTGGGAGTTCATAGAGCCCACATTCAAAATTTTTCAACAATAACAAGCCACTTACATGAATATCTAAGCTCATAAGTGTAAATCAACTTCCATAGGCTAAGAATTTGAGGATTGATCGTCACTTACTTGTATTGGTGAACAAGACAGAATTTTCGACCCCTCCTTGCTTCAAAATGAACCGTGAAAAGCTCCCCCTTTTTAGCTAGATACAATCCCCAAGTGTTCAACTAGGTGTAGTTCAATTTTGGTTTGATTTGGTTGAGATTTGGTGCAAGAATTTGGAGTAGAAAGTGATGGAGCAAGTTTGGTTCTTTTCCTTCCCTTGGCCGGCTGTTCTTAGGAGGAAAAAGAAGGAGTTGCACGGCACTTTAGATGATGAATTGAAGGGTTTTGAGATAGTGTGATGCACCCATGAGAAGCTTAAGAATGTGTGGCCCAAAATGCTCCAAAAGTCAACTCTCATGCGCGCGCGTTTTGTGCTCGATTTCTCTTGCATTTGTTTCACTAGTGCACTATACCTCTAATGCACTTGTATTCATATTAATATTATTCACTCTTAATTGTCCCAAAATAAGGGTCTAAAGTCCCTCAATTAAATCGCGCGTGTGGAACGCGTATTTCCGATTTAAGCACGATAGAGTGAAACCTCCAAGAAATTCTTATAACGATAGTACTAATAACTATCATTTGAGTATTTAGACATAAAAATACCTATTTTAAGTCCATCCTACGAGTTTCTAATTTTCCAAGTTTATTGTATTCTCGAATCGATTATTGACTCCAATCGCGTATTCACTATTTTCATTAAACGAGTTTCCAACAATTAATTTTTGAAACAAGTCACTTTAAAAATATAACGAAACTATAATTCCATGCAATTAGGTCTAAAGAGGCTAGAAAATAATAATCGGAATAAATGAGCAATTAAATATTCAAATAAGCTCGAAATAGGAATTTAAAATAATAAATTTTGCAAGTCCTCACAGGAGTCTAGTATTAATTCCTCGATTAACATTTCTTAATCTACTATTGATCATTCTTAATTCTCCAATATTAATATACTCCTGATTCAAGTATAGCCTCAAAAAAAACGTGTACTCGTTATTCCGAACTAAACGAATTTTCAAAAAGTGAATTTTTCAACAAAACGATTTAAAATATAAAAGATGCGTTGTTCCATATAAATGGATCTTTAAATGGTCGAAATAAATAATTCGGAGAAAATGAGTAAATAAATATTTAAGTAAACTTGTAATATTCGATAAATAAGAAGATTTTCGGGTCCTCACATAGAATATTAAGGGTCGAACCCACAAATAAGAACATACAATTACCGGTACTACTAAGGCTCCTCTATTAGTTAGACAATTAACAAATTAAAGGAAACAAAACTAAGTTAAACTATGTAAGAAAATAGCAAATGAAAACTCCTTAGGTTATGGTATCCCTAACTACTCATGCAAGCGCAATTTTTGGATCATTGAATACTATTATCTTGACTAACTATGGCGCAATTTCTTTATGCATGTGAAACCTATTCTTATAATAAATCAACTATATTTATAACTAATCCATACCTACTGTTGTGATTATGAAATTAGCTACAAGTCCATTACCTCTATGAAATTACATAAAATAAATCACTAAAGCCACAAAGGTGCATTCCTACTCTCATGAGTGTACTCCCTAGGTTTAGCACTTCTTGAATTAGTGTTAAAACCCAATTTTTATTGAACAAATAACACCTTTAGATTATCACAATTAATGGCTAGTTAATCATGATTAGAGGAGCAAAAGTGCTAAATAACTTACTCAAAATAATAGCATTAAATAACCAAGAAATTAACACAATACAATCATAGAAAGTTCAACCAAAATCCCAGGCATAAACTTTAGAAACACATAATAAACATAAGATCCAAACTTGTATATTAACTAAACTTAGAATCAATTACAAAAGATAAAGAGTTGGGAAGGTAGACTAACCCTTGTCATATGAGCTCTCTCCTTGTCTTCTTTATCCTCTAACTTCATTTTCATCTAACTAACGCACAAGAAAGGATAAACTACTTAAAACTAAACTATCCTACACTACTGAAACTAAAGAGTTAAGAAACTACATTTTTGTGGTGTTCCTTGCCCCTCTCTAAGCTCCTCAAAATGAAGACACAAGCTCCTATTTATAGAGAAATTTTCAAGTCCTTCACTTGCATGTGAACATAACTCCAAATAAGTCAACAATTTTGGCTCCAAGCTATATCACATCATTATGGAAGAAATAAAGTCAAGATTTGTTGCTAGAATCTCCCTTTTACAGTTGCAAATCTTCTACAAATTGTCCCTCAAAAGGTGTGAAAGAATGGAGGTGAAAACAAGTTGCGCAAGTGGAAGCTGTCAAGTTTGACCAGAATCCCTCCAAGTTTCGGCTAGATTCCTTGGAGGGTTTTTTTTTTTTATTCGAAATATATTTATTTTTTATTAGAAGTAAGACAAGAGTAAAATGTTACATAGACCTAATTTTCCGAATTGAAGGCATTCCTAGCCTATCCCGGCGAATTGCTCCACGAGCCATTGTTGGAAACATGTTAAATGTCTCGTATATCTTGATTTGCTGGTATGGATGAGATACACCCACATTGGATAACACATCAGCCACCTTGTTCGCTTCCCTGTAACAATGTGAAAAATGATCCGGATCTTCCATAAACTGCCAAATCTGCCTGATAATCCGTCGGATGTGCCAGGGACATTGAATGTGATGTTGAAGAATTCCAATTAATACCAAAGATTCCGATTGCACATAGATATTCCGAAAGCACCTCTGTGCACATGTTTGGAGACCAATAAGGAGGGCACGAGCCTCTGCACGAAGACATGTAGTTTCCCCAAAATATGCCGAAAAACCAAGCAAAGGTAGGCCATTTGAATCCCGAAGAACTCCACCGCCTCCACCCACTCCTGGATTACCCTTAGAACATCCGTCTGTATTAAGTGTGAACCGTCCAGATTCCTTCGTTTCCCATCGAATAAGTTTGTATGTGATCCCAACATCAGATGAGTTCGGCCAATCATACAAATGAAAAAATGACTGTACTCGTCCCACTTTTTTGAAATGTATTTCCACAATGGATTGGATTTCCGAGAAAATGGCTTGACAAATGGCATTCGATCGCATCTGGACATCCTCAAACATTGCTTTATTTCTTGCCTTCCAAATTTGCCAACATACTACAGTAGGAAGTAGTCGTCCAATAAACCGTCTTATATCAGAATCATATGATTTCAACCACCAACCCACTATTCGAGATCTCAAATATGACCCTGATACTTGGAGTCCACATGAAGCCCCAAAATAATTCCAAACTGTTAATGCTATATTGCCATTGGAGAATAAATGCTCGGTTGACTCTTCAGATGCCGATTGGCAGCAATAACACTTTGAGGGTAAATGAAAACCAAAATTTCGTAACCTATCTGGTATCGGCAACCTACCCAGCAACAATCTCAACATGAAGAATGAGGTCTTCAAAGGAAGACGAGGATGCCAGATGCTATCAAAAACCATTGATGTGTTTCGGGCTTGCCTAATTTCCCGAAAAGCTGAAGATACAGTGAAATTTCCATAATTTGTGGGCATCCATATTACTTCAGCCTCGCCGCTCTCTTCCGGGAGTGGGTGGTTCAAAATGGAGTTAACCATTTCATGTGGCAGATACTGATATAACCGATTCGCATCCCATTGCCCATTAGTTATGAAATTGCCAAACGACAAGTTTGGGAGTACCGTAGCTCGTAAGAACAGCGCACCACCTCCCAACCAATTGTCATACCAAAAATGACATGCTCCGTCTTTAGCATCCCATAACATAGAAAGTTCCACTTGTCGACTCACATTGACCATCCTTCTCCAGAGTGCGGAGTCCATTGTTCTGATTTCTACCTGACAGGGGTGTAGTCGTCTACAATATTTTGCTTTGATAAACTTAGCCCATAAGGACGCTCCCTTTCTGAAGTTCCACCATAACTTGAATGAAAAGGCTGAATAGATATCCTTTAACCTTCGAAATCCGACTCCTCCTTCCTCTATTGGATAGCACATTTGAGACCAACGTATCCAGTGATACTTGGTATCCTCGGGTGATGATCTCCATAGGAAATTCGAGAAGGCATTTTCTATAGTTTTGAATACCTTTGCCGGGATAATCGCCGCTGATAGCAGATGCACTGGCATCGATGCTAATACATGTTTGATTAGAACTATCTTGCCTCCAAATGATAGCATCCTTGACTTCCATGACATAATCCTCCCTAGAATAGACTGGCACACTTCCCCAAAATATGATGATTTACATCTTCCGAAGTAAAGTAGGAATCCTAGATAACGTATTGGAAAAGAATGCCAGGTAAAACCGGTGATACGTTCAATAACCTTTCGTCTCGCCGGTGACAATGATGGATGAACCAAATAACAGTTTTTTTGCACATTTATCATCTGCCCCGAACACCTTTGATACAGCTGTATCACCTGCATGATTGTATTTAAAGATTGTGAAGATCCATTTGCAAATATAAGGACATCGTCCGCAAATGCCAAATGTGTTATAGAGGGACATGCGTCTGGAATTTTAAAACCTACAAAACCCGATTGCATGACGAGGTTATTTAAACATCTAGATAAAACCTCAGCCCCTATAATGAATAAAGCAGGCGATAATGGGTCACCCTGACGAAGTCCATTCGAAGACTTAAAGAAACCATATGATGACCCATTTATAATTACCGAAAACCAGACATTAGATATTAATCTCCAAACAAGATCAATGAATCTTTCCCCGAAGCCAAATCTCCTCAGAACACCAATAATATGATCCCATGCCACTCGATCATATGCGTTAGACATGTCTAGCTTCATTACCACATTACCACCTCTCTTCTTTTTTCCAATACCCGATATTATCTCCTGAGCTAGCAGAAAGTTTTCTGATATATTACGACCCTTTACAAAGCCTGTCTGCTGGGGGGAAATAATTTTTGGCAAAACATAAGCCACTCTGTCTGCTAAGATCCGTGATATCAACTTGTTAAAGAAATTGCACAGACTGACTGGCCTAAATTGTGAAAATTCCTGAGGAATTGACATTTTGGGTATTAGCACAATAGAGGTAGAGGTGATGAATCGAGATAACTCAGTCCCACAGAAAAAGCTGAGTATTGCATTATAGACATCCTGGGCAACTACTTCCCATGCAAAAGTAAAAAATTTTCCAGTGAATCCATCTGGGCCCGCAGCACTGTCTCCATCCATTGACCTCACAACTCGATAGATCTCCTCAATTGAGGGAAATTCCTCCAATTTGTCATTGTCGTCTTCGGAGATAATGGGCGGAATTAGATTCAGCATATCAGAAGAAGATTCCAAAGATCTTGTGAAAAGATTTGAGAAGTATGATATTGCCTCATCTGCTATATCAGCATTCGTGTCCACCCAAGCACCGTTCGGTTTTTTGATGCGGTGTATCATAGCTTGAGCTCGTCTCTGCCTAACCACCGCATGAAAGTACCTTGAGTTACGATCTCCATGTGTAAGCCATTTTATTCTAGCCTTTTGGCTCCAGAATTGCTCTTCAATTGACAGTGCATGTCGTAGCTCCGCCTGAGCCTTGCTAAGCTGAACATGAAATTCCTCCGAGTCATCTTGATCCACAACTTGCTCTGCTTGTTGAACTGCCATTTCCGCAGATCGCACAGCGTCAAATATATTCCCAAATTGATGTTTATTCCAAGTTTGAATAGCCCTTCTCGTTGCCAATAATTTAGAACACAAAATACGCAAAGGAGAACCGACCACATCTTGATTCCAAGCCTGACGAATAACCTGCAAGAGTTCGGGTTTGGTGGTCCAGAGATTTAAAAAACGGAAAGGCCGTGGCTTATTATTTGAATGTGCCGCAAAAGAAATTTTCAACGGTGAATGATCCGAAGGATGTCTTGCCAGGTGAATCACAGAAATTTTATCTGAAATATCCAAGCACTCCCCATTAATTAGAAACCTGTCCAACCTCTTTGAAATCCTGGCTCTACCTCTCCTATTATTCGACCAGGTGAAGCTAGGTCCTGAGAATCCTATATCAAAAGCTCCAGACTCCTCCATGAAAGACATGAAATCCAACCCCTCTGCCATAGCAAAAGGACGACCACCACTTTTTTCATGAGGAGCTAAAATAACATTGAAGTCCCCCCCAATACACCAAGGAAGAAAGAAAGGCTTATCACTTAATAAGTTGCACCATAGTTCTCTTCGTTCCTCCACTGAACACTTAGCATGAACAAAAGACATGATAATAGGACTAGATAGCAACATACTCTGAACATGTATAGAAATATGCTGGTCCGAGTTACCCACAATGGAACAAACAAAAGGACTGCTATAAAAAACCCAAATATCACCTGAGTGATTAACAAAAACATAATCAAATGATAAACGAATACGGATGGACTCCAATTTAGCTACGTCTAATTTTGGTTCACAAATCACAACAAACTGAACATGGTGAATACGAACTAATTTAATCAGTCTTCTTAGATTAGGGGCTTTAGATACCCCTCTAATATTCCAAAATATTCCACTAATCATGAGAAAGAACCTGGAATGAGTTTTGGTGTGATATTGTTGACCTTAATTGTCTGTCGGTTGGCGCATTGACCCGCACACCTTTACCCCTCGCTTGTCGGCAATTCTTCTCAACGGCTACAGATTGGTCAATATTTAAAGGGTGTACTGATGAATCCAGGGACTTGTCACGTGGAACAACCATTCGTGGAGATAAATTTCCTGCATTAGTTGACAAAACAACTTCATGAGCTGTAATTGATGTTGAATTTTCAGGCTCAACCCCACGCAACTCGACATAAATATTGTTAAGATCAGTGGTGTCGGCAATGTGATGATGTTCGCCTCCAACAATTTGCTTTGCAATTGCTTTGGACCCCTCACCCTCAAGGCTGATGTAATTATAAGCCTTTTGCTTTAGCTTGTTTGATGTGTCGGCCATTTGCTTGGAGTCAATGATTTGCTGCTGGACATCTCCACAATTGTGCTCCACTACCAACTGGGACCCTTCACAATCATAGTCATGGTGAGCGTTCAGATTAGCTAGAGTTTGCATGCCATCATCCGAAGCAGGTTGTCCATGTGCATCATCATCCAAATTTTCTGTTTCTTGACCCGCATCAGCGTTGTATTCTTCGGCAACAATTGTATGTCCTGGGTTGGATGGCTGAGCAGGTCGATCAGAATGCTCAATTGTAGCTGCTGTGTTACCTTTATCCTCCTCCGCATCAGATAATAGCACATTCTCAGAATCTTTTCCATTGATGAAAGTGTTGCTCACAGAAGTGCGAGCTGCCCTGATGTCATTATTCTCATTAGATGCTTCTATTTGTAAAACCACAGTATCGTCCAAAGGTTTCCCTTCGTCGTCTAACTGAGCAGATCGAGCACTCTTTGCCCTTGCACCTTTTGAAGTTCCTTCTTCAGCAATCACACCAGATAATGGCAGTGCGTCAGGATCTTTGTCATTAGAATGGGTATAACGCACATTGTTGCTATGTAACTGGAAGTCATGTTGTAGACGCTTGGGTTGAGGTTTTTCCATCTCAGTCAAGTTCTTTTTGCAATCTAAAGTCAAATGGCCCAATCTCCAGCAACAAGAACAATAAGGTGGTATATTTTCTGGAACAATTTTTTGCCAAAAACCTGATTCCCCTTCAACAGCTACCCAGATCCGTGGTACAACCTGCTTCGATACGTCAATCTCCACACACACCCTGGCCACACTAGGGCGTGTCCCAGCCGCCGTTGCCAAATCCAAGAACAATGGTCTCCCCACTGGAGAAAGAATAGAGAACAAAGAATGTTTATCGAAATAATGAATAGGTAAATTTGGAAGATTCACCCACACTGGTACCAGCGATGACTCTTTATGCACATGAAACTCTCTAGTCCATCGGAATACACGCATCGGATATTTGCCCAATTGTCAGATCTCTCTCGTCCAAATCCTGTTAAAGTCTACTTCAGCAGTGCATTTAATCAAAACATGTCTATAATCCATTAATCCAATAGAAACTTGGTCTTTCAGATTTAATGAAGCAAAGAACTTGCGAGTATCCTCCAACGAAGGTCTCCCATGAGAAAATTTTCCAACCAAGGCCCATCGAAACGGTGCCGCTAGTTTGTTCACATCTTCTCTGGAGAAAATGACTGCAGCTTCACCCTTATAAACAGACGCCTGCCTAATTTGGATAGGCGATGTTGAAGGCTGTAAAAAAAGTTGTGAAAAGGATTTTTTTTCTGTAGAAGACCCTTGCCCCTCAGCCGGCGGCTGAAGGGCAGCCATGCTAAGATATTAAGGAGGAGAAACCAATCTTTTAGACAGAAGGTTTTAGAGAGAAACCAATATTTCCAAAAATGACTAAAAGTAATACAAAATATCATCCAAATATATCATAAAATAGTTACTTATCAATCCCGAAGCGTTCATTTCTTGATACAAGCACATAACTCAAATTTTGTCAAGCATATAACTCAAATTTTGTCAATTAAGTATTGTATTCTTTATCAATGCATTTTATCAAGCAATTAAGCATACAGGACAAACAAATTATCCCATTATAACTTTATTTTCTACCTTTTATACGTTTATATTTTTATCTCTTGTACAAACATTTTAAATACAAAAACAAAGACATTAAGTTTGAATGGTTATCAAAAATAAGATAAATAAATATGTTTAGCCGCTTCAACTTGGTAGAAAAAAATTCACATAATCTCATATTTTGACTACTGATGGAGTAAATTCTTTTCGCTATCCATAACAATCTAACTAGTCTACTTTCTATAAGGTAATTTAAACATATGCCATGATAAAATTTAAAACGTTGGGCCTTTCATTTTATCAAAATACACTTATAGAGACATATTCCAATCTCCTATGGCAAACTTAATGAGTTTTCATGAATAACACACTTAACGCCAACATTGTTACATAAAACCCATGGAGTTTTGTTCAATTTCATATGTCATTTGAAAATCTAGAAATATAAATTTATTATTTTAAACTACTATTGAATAAGCAACACTAAAATTGTATTCAATAGCTATTAATTTAAAATAAACGAATATGTTTTAAAAAGAACTCTCTATTATAGGTAGAAACACTCCACTTGTATATTCGTAAAGGTATCATTCTCTATAATAGATGTTTTGCCCCAATCAAATATGTTCCGTTTCTCTTTTGAAACTAAATATACATTGGCTATGTGAATTGTGTGACGTAAGACAATTCATCTAATGTTATTCATAGTCATAAAAATGAGACATTCCATTAAATTCTCTCTAAACAATTTCTAATCATAAAAAAAAATTTCAATGTTTTCTGACTAGATAAGGACAACAAATATTTATTTTAATTTATATTTTCATCCTTTATGAAAATATTATTGTCTCTATTTGTATTTCTACATTAACGAGACACAGTATTAGCTTTAAGTGTCTTGTCTCTTAAATTCAAACTACTCTTATTCTTTCATGTATGTATGGTTAAATGTGAGTAATAACCATATCCTTTAATGTGTATTGTAAAAGATTTTTTTTTTTGTGAATAGTTCAAAACTTCAAAAGAGTATTTAAAATGAAATGCTAAAAATTTATCAAAAAAATTCAATCATGGGATTTGCCATAAATAAATCAGCAGCTTGCATCTTAAATTCAAGAATTAATTCACACCATTTTAGAGTCAAAACAAAAGTATTTTAAGGGTGCTTAGTCAAAATTATACTATAATTCCACAATGACCTTGATGAAAATTTTGACTTTAATCACTTTAAGGGTCATAACCATACATATTTGTGTGAATGCAATATTTAATGAGCATACTAATAATATTAATTGCTCTAAATACTTGTATCCAACCGTTATATTGGCACACATACATTAAAGTGAGATTTATACTCACGTGTGCTAATTTAATTTTGCACCCAAAATCAAGAGAATAGACTAATATGGCCAGCATAAGGGAATAATCACAAAATTATTGGAATATAATACAAGTCAAAAACAAAAGTACTTGTATAAGGATAAGGATGCTATTTTGTCTTACTATAATTTTAATAAAAGTAGTAAATCTAAACTCATAAGCTAAAACAATAAATTGAAGAAATAGTTCTCGCCTTTGGGCATAGAAAAATTTCCTAATTTCATGTCTATCAAACCAACTTGTTTAATAGATTTACTAAATAATTGAACATTAGGCGAGTAATCCATTGCATCATCATATCCTACGTTTGGCTTGAATAATGACATGCTAGCGATTCACTCCATAAGTGAGAAACAATTATTCACTTATAAGATAGAAATATTTTATTCAGTTGGGCCATTTGACAAGTGAGTGACAATTATTCACTTGTATCTATGCAACAAAGTAGTTATATATCTTTGGGTAATATAACAACTACTTCATGAATATAGAATTATAATACCTTTGAACAAATTATAATTCTATAATTATGATTTTACATGAATATAGATAACCATTTAATAAACTTTATCATAATTAGGTCACTTTGGTGACAACTAATTAATCATTACTAGCACGTTTATATAGGTTATTGAACTTTAAGTTGCCCGAGAATATAATTGTATTGGTTTAACATATGGTAACTTGAATATCCATGAACCATTATTAAGAATACCTTTATCTCAAATTACCCAAATATGCATTTATATATGCTCTCTTAAAATTTGAGCTTTTCATGAAATAATTGTAATTCTTAACATCAGTACAAAACTTTCTTCCCAAAATTGTGCACATATCAATTTTCATTGATGGATACCATGAAGACAAGAAGTAATAGTATATATGCACTAAATAATTTGGGTTTCCAGTTTTAACTGAAAGATTCAAAAATGGTTCACCATGGCATAAACTATTGCAACCATTAAAGCAGTATACAATCAATTATGCAATCAACCATCATAATTCAAGGTGAACATTAAGGTTATTGCAATAAGAGCATATTTATCAGCCATATATAATTGCTCATAAATGGTGTTTCAACTCAAGTACAATTGTATTTTAACACACAAACTCTTTTGTGCCATAGAAGCAATTAAGATGCACATAATATGATTACATTCAGAATCATTAGTACAAATTTTGGGCATTGTAACCAAGCATACATCTAGCTCTCCTTAATTTCTTGTGGTTACATACATCTTAGATGTTATTAAAATAACAACTAACCTTCTTATAATAATATTGAATACTTTCCCAAAGGATCCGATATGATAGACCAACCAATACTATAAAATTAATTGGTTCTCATAACCAAGGAAGCAAAACTTCTATTTAGTCATTGTCAATTCCGCCATCACTCATGGTAGCTTATCCAAAGCCTACTAACAATACAAGTTGGTACATGTTCCCAACTGACCAGAAGAGTCAATTAATTGGTCCAAAAATTATGTCCATTCCGTAATGTGTTCTTACAAATATCCGTTCCCAAAGTGTGATTATAATCAAGCTTTGGTCCATGCAATAGGTCACTTAAAGGCATAACATATGAGCAATTGCATGGTTGAAATCCAGACAATATATCATGGGATTCATAACAAGCAAATATATGCTTAAAAGTATCTAACTATCACCCAACCATAACAATTAGTGGGAAAACATTGTCTATAGCATAGATGCATCATGCAAATTTCATCGAAAATTGAGTTCCTCCACTGCTTTGAAATTTTAACAATTATTGTTAAAAGAAACAAAATCAAGATTGTCATATGCATATGTGGTACAGAGTTAATGAACCAAATTCTTGAATTCTAAGAAATTTGTCCTAAACTTTATGGACAAAATAAATCAAAATTAAGTGTGACATAATTAATTTACAAGTCATAAACTTCAACCTTGCTCTGATACCACATGTTAGACATAAAAAGCAAGATCTTCAATGTAGGCTTGTAAACCATAACAATAATTTGAGGCGTACCTTATGATTGTTGTAACCAATTAACTTTGATCCATCGACAACATCTCCAGCTAGGGAAGAACCGTACAGTTTCCAATACACCATGTTCATATCTATGCAGTTTAGGCTTCCCACATCTAACTCTCTTAATGTTGTTATACCATGGGTAAAAAGCAATTTATTGAGTGGTGAGAGGGACCAGGAGCCATTGGAGTATTTACAGAGTCTATAATCCCTCATATCATAGGATAAGGATAGACTCTAATATTCTCCGTACACATTGTACTTTATTTATTAAATATAATGATAAGATACAACTTAATATTTACTATAATTATCAGATAAAATGCCACAATAAATATCACATAATACGTCCATATACAACGAATATGGAACTCCTTACTTCTTCTAATCATCTATTCTCATTAGAATTTTGTAATTAGTTATTCATATTTATTCATACAATTATTTATGCTCACTTAACCTCCTATAGAACAAAATTACCCTTTCATTATTTTGACTTTTCATATATCTTTTTTCCTCTCTTTTATTTCTTTTTCTCTTTCTTCTTTCTTCTCTCTGTCATCATTTCCAGTAGAAAACTCCATCTCAACGGAAATTTTTATTTTGAATTTGTAATTGCATTTCTGGGTGAAGGTTTAAAAGGCATAAAAAACTAATTTTGATTTTTTGTATGATGCCACGTGTCACAATTTTCAATTGATGATTATTAATCAGGTTACAATTTCATCTTATGATATTTTCTTGAGAATAAAATGAGAATCTAGAAAGAAAAGAGGAAAAACCAAAATTAAAAGAATTGAAAGGCTAAAAAAATTGTATTTTAGGAAAGTGATTTGAATATTTTGTAATCATTTAAAGAGAAAATAGATCTTTGTAATTTCTCTTTTTTAATTTCAATCATTAAGATGAAGATTTTTTGTGGAAAAGAGAAAGAATTAGAGAAAGAAGAAAGAGGCAAAGAAAATAAAGGAACACAAAAGGGGAAAGGAAAAAAATAAAAGAGAAAAATAAGAGTTTAGAATAATAGAGGGATAATTTTGTCAAATGAGGGATAAAGTGAGACAAAAAAATGGTTAGGGAATAAAGTGATAAATGAGGTATACTTTAATATATTAATTATGATTAACCCTATATTTTACACGGAGTATCCCTCGACATATAAAAAGTTGGAGTAGGTTTGGTGTTAGGAAAAAGAAAAAAGAAAAAAAAAAGAAGTGTCATTATCTGTTTCTTTCAAATATTCCCTTTCAACATTCACCATCATCTACTCATTCCTTATCTACAAAACTTTCTATTCCTAGATAACTATCACTACACTCTTTCCGTATTACTCTTCCACTATTGGCTAATCAACGACACTTGAATGCATCACCTGCCATTTCTATTACTCGTAATTATATATTCCTTGAATCCTTGCCAATAGATCTCCAAGAGGCACAAGACAATAAAGGGCCTGGATGAAACTTTATAAAGTATGAGGGTCTAAAAAAGTTATCTTATGCAAACATCATGGGCCTAACTGAAATATACGAACACTAACTAATAATATCTGCCAAAGCCGCTATCTTTCTCTTCACTCTGTGCCTGCGATCTCCGCTCCAGCCGTCAAGGGTTCGTCTGAATCCGTCTGCTGCAAAGGTTTATAGCTTCCTTCCGTTTCTCTGTAATCTTACATATAACAAAAATATAGATCCGTTTTTAATCTAATCCTGTCAATATTTTCAGGTCCTGCCGAGGGCTGAACGATCCTACTCAGATCGTGCGATTAATTGGAAAATTTTCTTTCTTTCGGTAATAATATTGGATCCCTTTTCGGGCTTTATATTTCTGTGCAGTCAGCATCTTTTTTTTTTTGGCCGTTTTCAACTTTAAAAAGCGAACTGCTGATTATACAATTGGTTTTTATCTGGGATCAAATTTGACTTTTAATCTCTGAATTTGATGTAATTTCTTGTCAAAGTTTCTTTTTTTTGCTGGATTTAGCGCCGTTTTTTTTAGTTAAATTAGAATGTATTTGATTTACATGCCCTTTTTGGGTGGAGACGGAGGATGCAAGTGGACTGATAAATGCAATTAATAACAAAACAGTGACAGTGGTTGAATTACGACTGAAGCAGAATCAGGCAAAAAAAAAGAAGGGGATTTTTAGGGTTTGGGAAGGGGAAGATTAGCACAAGAGTGCAAAATGGCGGAAGAGGGCTGATTGGATGGAACGCAGGGGCTATAAGAATATGCATATGATTGTTGTTTCCGTTGCCCTTCTTTTTACTACATAAAGGAAGTGTAAGTGTTCAAATCTGAAAGGATATAAAATCTCCTGGAGAGAATTAGAGCTGAATGAATCTCAGAAAGTTTTAAGTGTTTGGAGGCCAAGGGATTAGTGATACGTATTTGACTTGATGAGTT